>NW_006921792.1:2525562-2548116 GCF_000298275.1 Orycteropus afer afer | reverse complement strand
AAAAAAAAAAAAAAAAGATTACAGTCTTTCCCTATGAGAAAGTTCTACTCTGCCATTTAGTGTCACTGTGAGTTGAAATCAACTCAAGAGCAATGAGTTTTTTATGTCTGGTCTTGTCATAGGTAAACTCAACTGGCAGTGTTTTTTGTTTTGTTTTGTTTTGTTTAAATCAACTCGAAGATTAGATTTTAGAGCTACATTTCTGGTTTCACCCCTACCAACTTACTTTCTTTGCATCTTCAAAGCAAGTACAATGACTTATCATGCCCTGCTCAGTTCCTGCCTTAACTCCTCCATCTCAGGTGGAGACAGTTTCAACTCCTGCATAAATGAGTCTTCCTACAGAGCTTGCCCAGAACATCTTTGGCAAGTTTCCCTGTCTTTGATTTTTCTGTCTGGAGAAAATCCCTGAACAGTTACACCCCTGCCTCAGCTTAATATCTTCTTCATATCTTCTTTCATTGTTCCCTTCTGGCTCTGCAAAGTACTTCTCAAATTGGGTTCCAGTCATCATTCTGGGCCCTACCTCTCTGAAGAAGATCGATCACTTTTACTGTTTTCTTTCTCTCCTTCTTCTCACCCATCACATAGCTCAAGATTATTAGCTTGTTGATATATCCTGGCTTATTTAAATCTTTAGTAACTGAGGAACCACGTTTTTGACAACTTTTTATTTAAATGAAATTAAGCACTTCCATAAAAATGTGGAATGTAGTTTTAGGAGGGAGATACTTCTTTTCTAGTATTTGTGAAAACCTGAAAGAAAGATGTGTTTGCCTCTGAGTTCTGCCTGGTGTGAAGAGGTAGATATTTTCACAGTAGTCTTATAGCTTTATACACAACAAGGTTAAGTATGGGCCTGGAGCAATTGCCTGGAGATCTTCCTACAAAGCAATGGTTTTCAGACTGTGACTCAAGGACTACTGCTTGAGGTCAGGGAAAGTGAGGGGAATCCAGATAGGCAAAGCTCTTCACCACTCCCATGTTACCTGATTTATATGGTTATTCGTTCATTTACCAACTATTTAATGAGAACCACTATGTTGATATGTTCTGATATGTACTAGATGCCAGGTATATTACTGTGAACAAGAAAGGTACATTCCTTGACAGTATAAAACTTCCCATCTAATGGGAGACAAAAGCAAAAGGACAATTATGAGACAGTGTAGTTAGTATTGTTACAAGAGAAGTAGAGAGTGCTATGATATGCCTAACTAGACTGTGCATGAGGTGGACAGGGAAGTTATGCTAGAGGAAACCACTTAGTTGTTGTTTGAATAGCCAATGAGACTTAGACAGATAAGGAAGGGAAGCTGAAGAGGTTTTCCAGATGCCATACGTCGAGTATGTTGCAACACCCAGAAGTGAGCAAGATCTTAGCTCAGGATGGCTAAAACATTGTATGCAAGTTGAGAGGATCCAGACACAATAATGGAGACATAAACTTGTCAAATTACTAAAGATCTTGACTGATTTGGGTCTTGATTAAATACCTCTGATTTAACTTTTTATTTAGATGAAAATAAGCACTTCAATAAAAATGTGGAATGTAGTTTTAGGAGGGAGGCAATAGGAAGTGGTGTTAGGGTTTTATGCAGGGGGCATCTTGGTTGTTGTTGTTGTTGTTGTCGTCATTAGGTGCTATTGAGTCAACTCCAACTCATAGAGACCCTGTGTGCAACAGAGCAAAACACTGCCCAGTCCTGTGCCATCTCCACAATCCTTGCTGTACCTGAGCCCATTGTTGCAGCCACTGTGTCAATCCATCTTGCTGAGGGTCTTCCCCTTTTCTGCTGACCCTGTACTTTACAAAACAAGATATCCTTTGCCAAGGAACAGTCCTTTCTGACAACATGACCAAAGTAGGTTAGATGAAGCCTGGTCATTCTTGGTTCCAAGGCGAATTCCAGCTGCACTTCTTCCAGGACATATTTGTTCGTTCTTCTGGTAGTCCATGGTACTTTCAGTATTCTTTGCCAACACCACAACTCAAGAGCATCAACTCTTCTTCAGTCTTTCTTATTCATTGGGCAGCTTTCACATGCATATGAGGCTATTGAAAATACCATGACTTGGGTTGTTGTTGTTGTTGTTGTTATGTGCCGTTGAGTCAGCCCCGACTCATAGTGACCCCTCCTTGGGTTTCCAAGGCAGTATCACTACGGAAGCCCAAACTTCCTTCCAAGGAGTGGCTGGTGGGTTAGGCACACCTTAGTCTTCAAAGAGACATCTTTGCTCTTCAGCACTTTAAATAGGTCTTTTGCAGCACATTTGCCCAGTGCAACACATCATCTGACTTCTTCACTGCTGCTTCCATGGGTGTTGATTGTGGACCCAAGTAATAATATGAAATCTTTGACAACTTCAATCTTTTTTCTATTTTTCATGATGCTGGTTATAGACCCAGTTGTGAGAATTTTATTTTCTTTATGTTGAGGTGTAGTCTATACTGCAGATGGTAGTCATTAATCTTAATCAGCAAGTGTTTCAAGTCATCTTCATTTTCAGCAAGCAAGGTTGTGTTATCTGCATATTGCAGGTTGTTAATGAGTCTTCCTCCAATCCTGATGCTGTGTTCTTCTTCATATAGTCCTGCTTCTTGGATTAATTTTTTAGCATACAGATTGAATAAGTATGGTGAAAGGATACAACCCTGACACACTCCCTTCCTGATTTTAAATCATGCAATATTCCATTGTTCTGTTTGAATGACAACCTCCTAGTCTATGTACAGGTTCCTCATGAGCACAATTAAGTGTTCTGGAATTCCCATTCTTCTCAAAGTAATTTGTTATGATCCATGCAGTTGAATGCTTTCGCATAGTCAATAGAACACAAGTAAACTTCTTTCTGGTATTCTTTGCTTTCAGCCAAGATCCATGTGACATTAGCAATTATATCCCTTATTCCACATCCTCTTCTGAATCCAGCTTGCATTTCTGGAAGTTCCCTGTCAATATACTGCTACAACCATTTTTAAAATTATCTTCAGCAATATTTTACTTGTGTGTGATATTAATGACATTATTCTATAATTTCCACAATCTGTTGGATCCCCTTTCTGTGGAAAGGTACAAATATGGATCCCTTCCAGTCAGTTGGCCAGGTAGCTTCCAAATTTATTGTCTAGATTTACTTGTTAAGAAGATTCACCACCAGCCATTGGAGATTGGAGAAGTGCAAAAGTAGAGGAAGAGAGTTCTGTTAACGGGCAGCTACAGTAAGTCAGACAGGAGGTCATGGTGACTTGATCTAGGGAAATGGCAGAGATACTTATGAATTAGAAAGCTATTCAGGCAAGGCTTTGTGTAATTTTTCTCCACATAATGGAAGATACTGCTGATAAATAAAGAAAAGTCTTATTTGTGAAGCTACTCAAAATATCACATTCATAACAAGGAGTCTGAGTCATTTTTTATATTCTTAATGGAATGCATGATCAATTACCTATACTTCTGTCTAACTTCCCAGTACTAATGAAGTTTATTATCATCCCATTCTTGGCTCACTCTGTCTCATTTAGCCCATTTGATTTTCACTGAACTCAGCAGGTTTGAACCTTGCTGAAGTTTGTTTTTAATAACTTCTATTGTCAATCCACAGTGAATATTTTTCTTAGATTTTCTTGGGTCTTTCTTAATCTTCTTCTGCCTCCTCACCATGAGAGCACGTGGTGAAGGTTGCCGTCCTGGGGGTTGTTGTAGTTGTTACTTGTCATCAAGTCAGACCCGACTCATAGTGACCCCTCCTTGGGTTTCCAAGGCAGAATCACTACGGAAGTAGATTGCCCAATCTTCCTTTCGAGGAATGCCTGGTAGGTTTGAGCTGCCAGCCTTCTGGTTAGCAGTCAAGTGCCTTAGCCACTACACTACCAGAGATCTTGGGGATGGGGATGGGGATGTGACGAGAAAACAAACCCTGGGAGTAGAGAAGATATGCTTAGGTAATAGAGAGGAGTGTGACAATCAGGCCTACCGTATTTACAGTCCTTTTTAGGAGTCCCTGGGTAGCACAAATGGTTAGGTGCCTGACTACTAACCAAAAGGTTGGTGGTTCAAACCCACCCACAGGTACCTCAGAATACAGGTCTGGTGATCCTTGGCAATCTGCTTCCAAAAATCACAGCTTTGAAAACCCTGTGGACTGGTTCTGCTCTGCACAAGGGGGTTGCCATGAGTCAGAATCAACTGGAGGGCAACTAACAACTTTGTGTGGCTGAACAGTGTTTCCTTTGCCCAGCAAATGGCATGTTGAAAGAACTAACAATCTGTTTAGAACATATAATCACAGGGTAGTTGATTTTCCTTTCTTTCGCTCCAACCACTGTGAAAACAGGAGGAGGGAACACAAGGGGGCAGAGGAAGGGAATTGAAGAATGAAGTGGTAGCCAGTTTATTATTTCTAACCATTTGCAGCTGTCAGCTTGTTTAGGGAATTTTTTCTTTTCTTTCTCTCTCTCTCTCTCTCTCTTAAATGCAGAAGAACAAAGTCCTGCTACATGGGATTGTTTTCCTTGGCATGTTGAACAGACACTTTCTTAAGGAACGCACTGAGATAACACAAAACATCTGCTTAGAGGGACCAGTCCTTCCCAGCTGAACTTTCATCAGCAAGAGTACAAGGCCTCTTTAGATAAATATCTATATTGCAAGATGAAAGGGCAGGAGAGTGCATTAAGAGGAAGATGCATATTTTTAAGAAGTAGATTTGTGTTGTTTGTGAGGTTTTTCTTTTTCCCCTTGTCGTACAATTGCATTTTGTTCTGAAAGTATTTTGAAAGTGGTATGTTCTCAGCCGTGTTGCCAGAGAAGGTCTGTTTTCTTTTCCCACGTGTGTGGGATGTTGTTTTTATTCATGAGCTATTGAGAATGAGTGGTTTTTATGCCTTGTCGAGGGATTTTCACATGTGCACTCCTATTACAGGACTCCAAAGACAAAGGGCTGCACAAATGCTCACAGATGTAAATAACAGTTTTAAGGAGAAATGTGGACATTTCTGGTTGTTATTGACATGCCATCAGGGACCCCAAAGGATTGGCCAGGGCCTTATTGTGTGCCATGTGGAAGCTCTTGGAGACAGTGCACACACCATGTTCCCATATATCACATTCCTTCCCAATTCATTTTCCGGGAAGTGTTTGTTCTTTGGAGAGAGGGCAGCTTCGCTTGTCTTCTTTAATTTTCTCCTACCAGTTAGTGGTTTGATGAGGAAGAGCCATCTTCATAACAATAGTAACACTGGCTGTCATTTACTGAATGCCTCTGTGTGCCTGCTGTCACTGTGCTAAACCCTTCTAGTATGATTCTCATCATCCCATAAAGAACTAGGTACTATTATTCCCATTTCTTGGATAAGAAAAGTGAGCCTTTTGAAAGTTAGCAAATTTGCTCAAGGGCAAGCAATAGGGAATTACCCAGCTGGAATCTGAACTCAAATATGATTGATGCCAGAAGCAAATGGCTGACCATATATAAACCCTTTTCTACCTTTCTCTTTTAACAAATTTTGCTTCCCCAATTCCATGAACTGAATTGGAGTGAGGTGAAAAGACCAGCAAGAACCCCACAAGGCAGCCTGGCAGAAGGGAAAGGGTATAGGCTTTGGTATCAGGTAGACTTGAATTCAGAGTCCTTTCATCTTTCTGAGCTTTGTTTTCAAGGTAAGCAGATGGCAAAGGAGCTTAACTCTCATTCAGTCATTGAACAAACATTTATTACACACCCATCCTGCTTTAGGCCCATGGTAGGCATTAAGGACACATCTGGGAGGAAGATGACCATGGCCCCTGCCCTCACAGAGTTAACAGTCTAGAGAAGGAGAGAGACCTAAGTCTTGGGTTTCCATAGATAAATGTGTAATTAACAGCTGTGATATGTGCTCTGGAGAATTCCAGAGTAAGATAGCAGATGACACGGGAGCTGAATGTCGGGATCAGGCTCTAAAGAAAGGAGAGGTATTAACCAGGTAAATCATAGGGTAGAATATCTGTCAGTTGCTTCCAGAACTTGTGATGTTTCAGGGGTGTGCCTTTGGTATCCCTGAAGACAACTGTCTACTCTTTCCTTTCCATACCTCCAAAGACCTGATTCAGTGCAACATTGCTCTCAGTCTGGAGTCCCATTCTGAAATAAAGACTTATTCTTCAGAAGTAAAGTGAAAAAATGATAAAGAGGGGGAAAAAAAAAAAGAATGAGCAGCAGCAAACTCAGAAACTCTCCCCTGGGTAATGTTTGACCTTGAAGCCTTTGTCCCCTACATGTTGGCCCTGTCATCCAAGGCAATGTTGCATTCTCTGAAGCACTCTCCCTTTTCAGTCTCCAAAATGGGAAAAAAATGGAGTAACACAAACTATTTAGAGAACTTATTTTCTTTCAAGGGTGCCAAAGAAGAAAATATTTAATGGGACATTTGGGGACTTAGTAGAAAGGAAGGAAGAGGATGAAAAGATGAAGAAAAATATATTGAAGCTCAGAAATCATGAGAATTTTTATTAAATTTTGTTTAGGAGAAAGAAGATTTACTAAGGCAGAGATGAAAGGCAAATCAGCATGGGCAGAGAAATTATTAGATTCCATGCTCAATTTAGTGCTCACACTGAACATGGCATACAGATCAGAAGCTGTGGTTAGACACATTCATAAACCCAGCAGGGCTGTCAGATTCTGGGTCGAGGACCAAATCTTCATGAGCAGCCAAGAACGAGGCCTTCAAGAGAGACTCCAGGCATGCAAGCTCACCTCCCCCTCAGCCCTCAACCCAAGTCATTGGCCTACCCTCTCCTTGGCTCAACTGCCCTGGAAACTACAGACTTGCTTTCTGGGTCTACTTATTACACAAATTCCTGTTGGAACCTCAAATCAGCTTGTGATTCTGACCTCTGCCCAGGCAGCTTGCCTCAGCTTTCTCTGGTATCTTAACTTAGCCTGGTCCTCTTTTAGGTTCACTAACCCCATTTCAGGAGTCCATATTGTTGTTGTTGTTGTTATGTGCAGTCGAGTCATCTCCGACTCACAGTGACCCCTCCTTGGGTTTTCAATGTGGTATCTCTACAGAAGTAGATCGCTCAATCTTCCTTCTCAGGAGTGACTGGTGGATCTGAACCTTCAACCTTCTGGTTAGCAGTCAAGTGCCTTAGGCACTACGCCACCAGAGCTCCCTCAGGAGTCCATGGATGGTATAAATGGTTAATGCACTTGGTTGCTAACTGAAAGGTTGAAGATTCAAGTCCACCCAGAGGCTCCTCAGAAAAAAGGCTTGGGGATCTACAGGTTTCCAACTTACAATGGGGTTCCATTCCAACGACTCAGCCGTAAGTTGGTTCCAATGTTCAATCGAATACCTTGTTTCTTTTTTTTTTCTTACTTTTCATTATTACTGCCTTGTATTATCAGTATCTATAATCTGATTTTATTTATCTTTGAGGATTGGAAACATTACATATAAACTTACAAATATATTTTAATACATACATAAAAAATACACATCATAAAAATTTACTCCAACAGTGAAGAAATTGACAATGCTGGCTTTTTGTCAGTCATGATAATAGCTCTTGTGAAAGGTTCTGGGTCATCTGGCTTATCCCTGGAAATGGAGTTGGTGTTTCTAGTCAGAAAATTGGTGAGAATTGTCTGCATGGTCTTGTCCTTTTTTTTTCTTCATGTGTTTTGTGGTAACATTTCACTGATTCCTGAATCTGCCTATTGACTTTAGCAAAGTAATCAGCATTAGGGTCTATGTTTTCAAACAACTGAAGCCCCTGATTCAGTTTAGAAAAAAACTTTAGCTGAACCTTTCACTATAAGGTTTTTTGACAACTTCTCTCCTTACTCTTCATTAATATTTTGTTCTTCTTTGGCATTTCTTTCCTCTGCTATATGGCAGTGTCTTGAACAGTATTTCATAAAATTGAACATCTATGAGTGAACATCTGAGAATGATAACATCAGCAAATTATATGCTGCAACACTGTATGTAGTATGTATTTCTAATGATTAAAAAAAAAAAAAAGAAAAGAAAACTCACTGCAATCAAATTGATTCTGATTCATAGCAACCCTACAGGACAGAGATAAACTGCCCTATAGAGTTCCCAAGGCTGTAAATCTTTATGGAAAATAGACTATCTCATCTTTGTCCCATGGAGTAGCTGATGGGTTCAAACCACTGACCATTTGGTTAACAGCTGAATGCTTTAAACACCACGCCACAGAGCTCCTTGTATGAAACAGTCATAAGTGCAATTGTCGATACTTGAATATTCTGTAAATTGGGGACTTCAGAAAATTTAGGATTGAAATCCCTATGGACCACAATTCTATTCTACCACACATGGGGTTGCCATGACTTGGAATCAACTCCATGGCAACTGGTGCAATAACCCCATTTCAGTACTGACCAATGGCAGAGACCAAGCTTCATCATACAACACAAGGTCACCCGGGTCCAAGGTCATTCTTGGACCCCTGGATGCCCAACACTTCCCTGTGGAGCACTCATGTGACCATATTCCTAGAGGTTGCATTTTCCCAGATTTAATCTGAAAGTCATGGGATGTGCTTCAGGGTAGAGTAGAGAAAAAGCATGCTCTGAGACTGACTTAATGATTTAGAATCACTTAGAGACCTTTCAATCAAAGGTTGTTTTTTTTTAATATCGTCAATACATATTTAACTATCTGGGACTGTTGTCAGATGGTTTGTCTGGGTTACTCTAAGTGTAGTCAAAGTTTAACTCCCAACCCTTAAGATATGCAATCTATTTCAGTTAAAACTATGGGTTAATATTGTCTGGTATTAACTTTCTAATTGAGTACAGTGACTGAAAATTAACTATTACCACATGAAAAACTGGACAGAAAGAAGAAGGAGGGAGGTTTTAATGATAAAGAGAGGAGTTTCAGATTCTAGGCTGGATCAAAATGTTCTTCATATCAGAGTTCTTCTCCCCTCTCCCCACAAGCAGTGTGCAGTCTCCCATGCCATGAGCTATATCAAGATGCTGGAAAAAAAGCTACCATTTCTGTGGGGTTTTTTTTCCCTCCTCCAAATAGGAGATGATGGATTCTCATCTTGACTAAATAGATCACTGCTCTTTTCTGATTCAGTTTTGGTTGATGACATATTCCTTGCCTAGCCATGTGTCAGGTACTTTTAAAGTAGAAATGAAGGATAAAACTGTCCCTTTGCTTGGGGAAGTTATAGCAAATGAAGACATAAGTATAGAAACTTTTAGAAAAAAAAAATAATGCAAGGCAGAATATAACCCAGTGCTTAGTTGAGTACCTGCTACTATAATTTTTTGTGTGTGTGAGTTAGAATTGCTATATTAATACCAAGACTGCCCTTCTGAAAATAAATATGTTGGAGGGATTTAATCATGATACCTTCTTTTTCAGTAACCCATGCATTCCTTGGTTCTTTGCTGTTCCTTGGGTTGTAGACCATCCTTATGTGGTGTCTGTTTTCCCCAACCTGTGCATTGCCATGTCCATTCTGCTCTTTCTATAATTCAGGAATTATAAGTTTTGGAAACTGCCTCCCAACCCAGGAATGACCTAATTAACACAACAAAAACCCTACTCCCAAACAAGATTATACTTACAGGTATAGGGGTCAGGATTTTGGTACATATTTTGGGAGTGCACAATTCAATCCATAATAGAAGGAAATGGTGAAAGAGTCAGACCCAACTCAGCTGCTAGAGCCAAGAAACTCTAGGGACCAGAATTCTAATGGTAGCATCCTATCTACCAAGGAACCCAAGTGGGAAATAAGAAAAGTAGAAATTAGTTCCTACTAACTGGCAGCCTGTACAGATATCATTACAAGAACATTACAAAGTAAAATTCTATTTTATGAATGAAGTACAATCATGAAGTAACTTACCTATGCAATTAGTATATGGTACAGCTAGTATTTTAAACAAGGACTTTCAGACTCCAAACCAAATTTGTTCAACTGCTCTAAAGATAATTCCTGGCCATAACCCAAAATGGCGAGTCAAGAGGCCCACCAAATTCAAAGGCCAGAGGCCAGAAACCGGGTGTGGAAAGGAGGGCAGAGCCAAGAGTTCAGAACTGAATAAAGGCAGACATGGGTAAAGGGAAGTAGCTGGTGGGTAATCTAAGGGTCCTGGCAATTGCCATGAACATTCCTACATTCTTGGTGTGTCTAAAGCTTTGCCTTATCTATAGTCAGCATGTGGAGTGTGAGAACTGGCTGCAAGGACCAGGTAGTTGAATGGGCACAGCTGAAATTCCCCATGTTTCCATCACCAAGAGTAGAGCCAGAGGAAATGAAAGGTGAGCATCCTGAGGGAGTTTGGGCCATCCACAAAGGGCTTGAGTTGTGTGCAGAGCCCCAGAGCAGCATCTCAGGATCCCAGGGTGGTGGGTGCTAACAGGATTTGGAATTAGACTACCACACCAAAACTAAATCCATTACCTTTGATTCTGACCCCATGTGTTTTAGAGTAGAATTGCCCCATAGGGTTTTCTTGACTGTAATCTTTGCAGAAGCAGATCATTACATTAGACCTTTCTTCCATGGTACTACTTGGTGGGCTGGAACTGCCAATCTTTAGCTCAGTGGTTGAGCACAAATCATCTGTGCCACCCAGGGACCTAGGTCCAAATCCTCCTTTACTATTTGCCAATGGGTGACTTTGGACACTAATGCCTAAGATGATGAAATAGAGGATTTTTACCAACTTCAGCAGTTTGAAATTGATCAAAGTGCAATCAAGATGCATTGATAATTACTGCTGATTGGATTGAGATATTTAGAAACAAAAAATAAGAATTGGTAGGTGGAAAATATGGCGTTGGTGATAGACATGGCATGGGAGATAAACCCACTGCCACCAAGTTGATTCTGACTCAAAACAACTCTGTAAGACAAAGCAGAACTGCCTCTAGAGTTTCTGAGGTCATAAATCTTTATGGAAGCAGACTGCCCCATCTTTCTCCTGTGGAGCAACTAGTGGGTTTAAACCACTGACTTTTTGGTTAGCAGCTGAATGCTTTAACCAGAGCATCACGAGAGCTCCTTATACAGGGGATAGAATAATAGAATTTTGCAAGACCAATGATGTATTCATTGCAAGTACCTTTCTTCAACGATGACTATACGTATGAACCTCATCAGATAGAATTCACAGGAATCTAATAGACTTTATCTCTGGAAAGACACTATGGAAAAATCAAAATCCTCAGTCAGAACAAAGCCAGGAACTGACTGTGGAACAGACCATCAATTGCTCATATGCAAGTTCAAGTTGAAGCTGAAGAAAATTAACACCTAAGAGAGTCCAAGTATGACCTTGAGTAAATCCCATCTGAATGTAGAGACCATCTCAATAGATTTAACACACTGAACACTAATGACAAAAGACCAGACAAGTTCTGGGATAGCATCAAGGACATCATACCTGAGGAAAACAAAAGCTTATTAAAAAGACAGGAAAGAAAGAAAAGACCACAATAGATGTTAGAAGAGACTCTGATACTTGCTCTTGAATGTAGAGAGTAGCAAAGGTGAAACAAAGAGATGATGAAATAAAAAAGCTGAATGGAAGATTTCAAAAGACAGCCCAAGAGGACAAAAGTAAACATTATAATGAAATGTGCAAAGAACTGGAGTTAAGAAACTAAAAAGGGAAGAACATGTTTGGCATTTCTCAAGCTGAAAGAACTGAAATAAAAATTCAGCCTCAAGTTTCAATACTGAAGGATTCTATGGGCAAAAAAAAAAAAAAAAAAAGACCCTCAATGAGATGGATTGACACAGTGGGTACAACTATGCACTCAAGCATAGCAAGTATTGTGAGGATAGCACAGGACTGGGCAGTGTTTCATTCTGTTGTACACAGGGTCATTGTGAGTCAGAGCTGACTCGACAGCCCCTAACAATAACAACAATGTGGACAAAATATTAACAACTCAGGAAGCATCAAAAGAAAATGGAAAGATTACACACAATGTACCAAAAAGAATTGATCTATGTTCAACCATTTCAGGAGGTAGCATATGATCAAAATCCAATGGTGCTGAAGAAAGAAGTCCAAGCTGCACTGAAGACATTAGTGAAAAACAAGACTCCAGCAATACCAACTGAGGGGTTTTAACAAATGGATGCAGTGCTGGAAGTGTTCAGTCATCTATGCCAAGAAATTTGGAAGACAGCTATCTAACCAATTGGGAAAAATCTGCATTTGTGCCCACTCCAAAAGTGATTCAACTGAATGCAGAAATTATAGAACAACATCAATAATATCACACACAAGTAACATTTTGCTGGAAATAATTTAAAAATGATGTCAACAGTACATCTACAGGAAACTGCCAGAATTTCATACTGGATTCAAAAGAGGACATGGAATGAAGGATATCGTTACTGATGTCAGATGAACCTTGGCTGGAAGCAGAGAATACCAGAAAGATGTTTACCTGTTTTATAGACTATGCAAGGCATTTAACTGTGTGGATCATAACAAATTAATATAATATTGCAAAAAATAGAATGCCAGAACACTTAATTGTGCTTGTATGGAACCTGTACTTAGACCAAGAGACACTCATTGGAACACATCAAGGTGATACTACATGGTTTAAAATCAGGAAAGTGTCCATCAGGGTTGTATTCTTTCATCATATTTATTCAATCTGTATGCTGAGCAAATAATCTGAGAAGATGGGACTATATGAAGAAGAATGTGGCATTAGGATTGGAGGAAGACTCATTAACAATCTGAGATATTCAGATGACACAAACTTCCTTTCTGAAAGTGAAAAGGACTTGAAACACCTATTGATAAAGTCAGAGACTACAGCCTTCTGTATGGATTACACCTTAACATAAAGAATACAAAAATCCTCACAACTGGACCAGTAAGCAACATCATGATAAACAGAGAAAAGCTTGAAGTTGTCAAGGATTTCATTTTACTTGGATCCACAATCAACACCCATGGAAACCACAACAAGAAATCAAATGGCATATTACATTGGGCAAATCTGCTGCAAAAGACCTACTAAAGTGTTCAAAAGCAAAGATGTCACCTTGAGGACTGAAGTGTACCTAACCCAAACCATGGTATTTTCAGTAGTCTCACAGGGATATGGAAGCTGGACAAAGACCAAAGAAGAACTGATTAATATGAATTAGATTTTGGTAAAAAATATTGAATATACTGTGGACTACCAGAAAAATGAACAAATTTGTCTTGAAAGAAGTACAGCCAGAATGCTCCTTAGAAACAAGGATGGTGAGACTTCATTTCATGTACTTTGGACATGTTATTAGGAGGGGCCAGTCCCTGGAGAAGGACATCATGCTTGGTAAAATAGCAAACCAAAAAAAAAAACTCACCGCCATTGAGTTGATTCTGACTCATAGTAACCCCAATTGTGTTTCCGACCTGATAAATCTTCATGGAAGTAGATTGCCCCATCTTCCCTTCACGGAGAGGCTGGTGAGTTTGAACTGCCAACCTACTGGTTAACAGGCAGCAAAAACCAGGAAGATTCCTGAAAAAGATGGATTGACACAATGGCTGCAACAATGGGCTCAAACACAGCAGCAATCATGAGGATGGCACAGGACTGGGCAGTGTTTGCTATACATAGGGTCACTATGAGGCAGAACTGACTGGATGGCACCTAACAACAACCAATGTTAGCTTTTATTACTAATCCTAGTCTATGGCTTTAAGGGCCTGGAAGGCAAGGCACATTTCTCCTTTTTAAGGCGGTGTAGTATGTTAGATGACCTCTTATCACCTCTGCATCTGTGGCACCCGACATTAGTGCCTTTTATCCGTCTATCTCTCCTACTACCCTTCTTTTATTTGATTATATTTATGTGCCACTAAAAAAAGCCCTAGTTGAACAGTGGTTAAGCACTCAGTTGCTAACTGAAAGGTTGGTTGTTCAAACCCACCAGCTGCACTCTGGGAAAAAGGTGTGGCAGTCCATTTCCATAAAGATTTATAGCCCTGGAAACCCTGTGGGCTAGTTCTATTTTGTCCTATAGGGTTGCTATGAGTTGGAATCGACTGGACAGTACTGGGTTTAGTTTTATTGTTTTGTTTTGTTTTTCTTCCATTTTGTACCACTGAAACATAACCCTTGCAGGCCTTATTATACTTACCAATGGAGTGGTCCCTCTATCATAGGCAGGAGAGAATGAATCACACTGCAAACAGAATCAGATAAGTCGGATTTTAGAGTCAAACAAGCTTGACTCAAATCCCAGCTCTGGCACTTTGTAGCTGAATGGCTGGAGCAAGTTAACTCATGCCTCTGGGCCTTAGTGTTATTCATCTGTAAAAGAGACATCATAAAACCTACTTCACAGATAAGCTGTGAAGATGATACCTGTCAGCTTCCCCCAGCCCAGCAGCCGTGGTTTTGCCCACCCCACTGAACCACAGGGAACAGCCCAGCAGCTCTGCAAATATCTGCTACTTGCTTCTCCCCAGCCTTACCTCCTCCCTCCCCCCAAATCCTGGCACTTTTTACCCAGACTGTCAGTTGCCAAGCTGTGCTGGAGTCTTCCTGGGCTCACTTGATATGTTGCCAGTTTGGTTTTTTAAAAAAGCTAGTATCAGTGCTGAGACCCTGGGGAAACAGATCCTGTAACTACCAACTGCCTCTCTGTCATCCTGCCCTGGGGATCCCAGGTGATCCTATTACTGAGTGTCTCTCACTAGACAGCTGTCACTGAGTTCCTGTAGGGACCAGGATGGCAGACCCCCAGGTCCTAGGGGCCAGGAGCATGCCCTGAGCACAGTTATGCTGTTCTGCTGGAAGGCTGGTAGTGGTGCCTGCCTTTCTTGACAAGGGTAATGCTTCTCCCTAAAACAACAGACAGAGAGCTCCAGACTTTCTGTTGCAGAAAGAAAGGGGAGTTCATTGAGTGAGCTCTTCTAGAGTCCCTGGGTACTGCAAATGCTTGATAAACTTGGCTGCTATCTGAAAAGTTGGTGGTTTGAGTCCACCCACAGACACCTGAGAAGAAAGGCCTGGCAATCTACTTCCAAAAAAGCAGCCTTTGAAAACCCGAGGGAGCACAGTTCTACTCTGACACAGATGGGTTCACAATGAGTCAGAGTCGGCTCGACAGCAATGAGTTTTGATTTGATTCCTATGTTCTAGACACTGTAGGAGGATTTTACTCATGTTAACCCCCATCTAGTCTTGCAAGCAAGGACTTATGATGCTTTGTGGTGGTTAATTTTATGTATCTACTTGGCTAGACGATCATGCCCCACTGGTCAAACTCTAGCCTAGATATTGCTATGAAGGTATTTTCATATGGTTACCATTTAAATCAGTTGATATTAATTAAAGTGTATTGCCCTCCATAATGTGAATGGGCCTCATCCAATCAATTGAAGATTTTAAAGAGCAAAAAAGGATGTTTCTTTGAGCAAGATAAATTCTGCCTCAATACTGTAAATAGATGTCCTGCCATAATTTCCAGCCTGCTGTCCAGTTTACGAATTTTGGACTTGCCTGCCCCTAAAATTGTGTGAGCCAATTCCTTAAAATACACCTCTCTATATTAGGAGCTCTGGGAGCTCTGGTGGCACAGTGCCACCACTGAATGGCTGGAGCAAGTTCATTCATGCCTCTGGGCCTTAGTGTTATGCATCTGTCAAAGAGACATCATAAAACCTACTTCACAGATAAGCTGTGGAGATGATACCTGTCAGTTTCCCCCAGCCCAGCAGCCGTGGTTTTGCCCACCCCACTGAACCACAGGGAACAGCCCAGCAGCTCTGCAAAAGTGGTGGTTCAAACCCACCAGCCACACATTGGAAGGAAGGTTGAGCAATATACTTCCGTAGAGATATCACCTTAGAAACCCAAGCAGGGGTTTCTATGAGTCACAACGGACTCGACGGCAGTGAGTTTTTTTGTTTTTTTTTTTAATTTTTTTTATTTTTATAAAACCAGTCATCATCAAGCTGATTCTGACTCATGGCAACCCTATGCATGTCAAGAGAAGAACTGTGCTCCATAGCATTTTTAATGGATGATTTTTCTGGAAGTAGAAATGTCAAGCCTTTCTTTCAAGGAGCCTCCAGGTGGACTCAAACCTCTAAACTTGCAGTTAGTGGCCGAGGGCGTTAATCATTTGCACCACTCAGGATATTCTCTCTCTGGAAGACCCTGAATAAGACATCCTTGTTGTATTGATGAGAAACCAAAGCTGCCCAGGAACCACATCTAATTCCCACAACTACTGGAATTTTTATCTACCTTTCACATATGGAAAAACTGAAGCTCAAAGACGTTAAATAACTTGTGCATATGCATACAGCTGGAAAGGAGCAGAGTGGGAATTCAGTCTATTTAACTTCGGATCCGGGAGCTCTTGTAACATGGTGCCTAAGGCACTTGACTGCCAGTCAGAAGGCTGGTGGTTCAAATCTACCAGCCACTCCTCGGAAGGAAGATAGGGCAATCTACTTCTGTAGTGATACTGCCACGGAAACCCAAGGAGGGGTCACTGTGAGTCGGGTCCAACTTGACGGCACATAACAACAACAACAACTTTGGATCCAGCACAACCTGTCACCACTGAAGAACTGGAAATAACAGGGGTGTACGCATATTTGTGAGGGAGAAGGGGCATGGGCATGTAATCATGCTGTTTGTTACCTTGACCAGGTGAGGAAGACTGGTTTCAGACAGGAAATCTGGGTGAACACTCACCCTTTCTGTGTTATGAAAAACCTAACCTCCAACCTCTCACCAGGAGCTTTGGTAGCGTAGTGCCTTAAGCATTTGACTGCTAACTAGAAGCCTGGCTGTTCAAACCCACCAGGCACTCCTCAGAAGGAAGGTTGGTCAATCTACTTCCCTAGTGATACTGTCTCGGAAACCCAAGGAGGGGTCACTATGAGTTGGGTCCGACTCCACAGCACATAACAACAACCACTACCTCTTACCCTCCTCAAAGAGATGGAGTGGAATTGAGTGATAAAGAGTATCTATGAAGTTAGTTGAATCTATCCAACTCACAAACAGTATTCTCAGGAAAAGATTTGGATCTGAAGTCACTAACTGACAGCCTGAAGGCCAAATCTGACCTACAGAGGTGTTTTGTCTTGCTCATGGTATTTTATAAAACTTTAGATAGTGAAAGCTATGAGAGCCAGAACACAACAAAACTGCCTTTTTTTCCAGGTCTCACCAGTTTTCTGCCTCTGACAGGTACAGTCTTACTACTTTTCTATCGTTCATTTTAGTGGAAAATATTTGACAAGTTTCCACCTTATACAGGTTCTGGCTTTGTAGGTTTTAATGTAATTGCTATTGCTAACACTCTTATAAGCATCCCCAGGAGATGCAAACATTTAAGTGCTCAACTACTAGCTGAAAGGTCAGTGGTTCAAATCCACCCAGAAGCACTTTGGAAAACAGCCCTGGCAATTTGCTTCCAAAAGACCACAACCTTGAAAACCCTATGGAACAATTCTGCTCTGCACACAGGGGCTCACCAGGGATCAGAATCTACTCAACAACAGCTGACAACAAGAACACATTAATAGCTAACATTTTAAAAGTTCACCAAGTTCACATAAAAGTCCAGGTATCTCAAGTAGACACACGCCCTGGAGAGAACAATCATGGGAGAAGGAAGGGCTGCTTATGCACAGGGATACAGCTCAGGTGGCAGGAGAGTATGGAGGGATGGTCACTGGGAAGAGGTAACTATGGGGAGGAAGTGGGAGGGGAGCTGTTGCATTGTGGTAAACTGTGGTCAATGACATGAGACAAAATATATGTGAACTGCTGTATGGAAAGTGAATTTGCTCTGTAAATCTTCACCCAAATCAAAATAAAATAAAATAAAAATTAAAAGTCCAGGTATCTGAATTCTCTTGAAATTTTTGAATTTCTTGAACATTGTTGAAAAATCAGAAGTTCTAGCAACGCTGGGCCTCTTCCCATGTGGCCTACAGCAGCAGCAGTTGAGTAAAGCTGCTCCCTTTACTGGGAACGTGCTTTCTAATTTGCTGCAGTCCCCACCACTCCCTACTGCTCCTGTGGCAGGGAGTGCTGGTCTCCCCATAGCGTTGCCCTCCTACTACCAGTTTCCTTCTGTCAGAGGTAAGAGAAGATGAATGAATGTCTTAAGCTCTAAAAAGTAGGGTAAACAGGAAAACAAGAAGGGAGAATACATATTTCTTTGTAGAAATAAAAAGTATTTCTGTGTGCATTTTTTCCACATTGTTGTTTTTAGAGCAGATTTAGATTTACAGAGATACTGAACAGATAGAACAGAGAGTTCCATATACGCCTCTCCCTCCTGCCCACTCTTTCTGCTACTGTTCACATCTTGCATTCCTGTGGCTCACTTGTTGCAATAATGCACCAAGATTGACATATTACTATTAACTAAAGTCCATAGTTTACATTAGGGTTCTTCTCTCTGTGTTGTGTATATAGTCCCATGAGTTTTGACCAATGCATAATGTCATGTGTCCACCATATATATCATACAGAATGATTTCACTGTCCTAAAAATGCTCTGTGCTCCACCTATTCAGCCCTTCCCTTTCCTCCTGGACCCCTTGGCAACAACTGATCTTTTTACTGTTTAATATTTAATATGTAATTGCATCCCACCAAAAAGATACAACTAAAGAAACCAACTTGGCCCCTGTCACTCCTTTCTGCCTTTCTGTGATCCTAGTTGACATTTGAATTTAACCCTCTTTTAACCATTGTTTTAGACAGCCTCTGCTGCAGCTGCTCAGGAGGGGTGGAAGTCAGCAGGGCAGCTTGGCAGGCTCACAGCCAGGACTGTTCTCCAGACTAGCTCATGTGCTCTGGCACTCCCCAAAGCTTCTCTATCATCATTTCATTCCTTTTTTTGTTTTTCTTCCCTAGGTGTTCCTTTCCCGAAGAACTTCCTTCAAATCTGCAAGAAGATCCTGTGCCGCCTTTTTCGGGTCTTTGTCCATGTCTACATCCACCACTTCGACCGAGTCATTGTGATGGGTGCAGAGGCCCACGTCAACACCTGCTACAAACACTTCTATTACTTCGTCACGGAGATGAACCTCATAGACCGCAAGGAGCTGGAGCCCTTGGTAAGTGTCACTGGGCAGCAGTGCTCCCCGAGCCCAAGAGTTCAGCCGTTTGTAACAGTACACTGCCAGACTTGTGGAGAATGCGCATTGAAGCTTAGCTGTTAGCTGGAGGATTGCAAAATTGAACAGTGCTTACAGGTGAGCTGAAGGCCAGGAGATGCCACAATGTCTACTGCCACCCAAGGACATATCCTAGATTCCTCTCCCACTAGGAGCTGTGGTAGCATAGTACCTAAGGCATTTGACTGCTAACTGGAAGGCTGGCAGTTCAAACCCACCAGCCACTCGTTGGAAGGAAGATGGGGCAATCTACTTCCATAGTGACATGGCCTCGGAAACCCAAGAAGGGGTCGCTATGAGTCAGATCCAACTCAACAGCACATAACAACAACAACAACCCAAAGGTGGCAGAGTAGAAATGTAACAGTTGGACCACACAGAGTGGTTTGACTCCCAGCTCCAAAATCAGTCACCTATTTGTTTAATCTCTTAAATGGGTAAGTTTGATCTATTATGCTGCTAATCAGAGATGATCAGAAACATTTCTTCAGTCAGTAAATAAATATTTAGTACCTACTCTGTATCAGCTTCTAGCATACAAAGTTAGGTAAAACTGTCTTTGAGTAGTTTTTACTCCAGAGATTACTACTTGCTGGCCAGTCAGCTCCTACTCATAGTGAACCCATGTGTGTCACAGTAGAACTGTGCTCCACAGACTTTTCAAAGACTGATTTATCAGAAATAGATCACCAGGCCTTTCTTCTGAGGCACCTCTGGATAGACTTGAACCTCCAACTTTTGGGTTAGCAGCTGAGTGCATTAACCATTTGTACCACCCACGGACTCCACTCCAGAAATAGAGACAGAAGTAAACCAAAATGAGAATTCAGTATCATACAGACTTCACTTTTCATTCTGAATCTCCTACAATATAGTTTTAACAAGGTTTATTGGAATCCAGGACCTTTAATTTAAAAAATTCAACATTATTATGTAGATGAATGGGAATTCTTTTATTCTGTTTATGGGCTACTTTTACAGTTGAACTCACTCTATGCTTTAGAGACCAGAGACCCCTGAAGACCCCATCACCTTTTGTAATGTGTCCTATTTTAATGTGGATTCCCTTGTCACAGCTATTTCTAGTTGAGTTTGTTGAGTAGTCTTTTAGCCAGTATAATTCATTGCTTTTTAATAAAGTATGCTATTTTCTTGAAACTGTTTAATTAATCGGCAGTTTTATTAATACAGCTGACAAAAAAACTAAATTTCACCGAAGTCCATTTGAATAATGGCCAAAATGCTGGGGCCAGGCTGTCCTCTTTTGCTACCCTGTCTCCTTTTCTCTTTATGTTCAGTACTTGTATCTTGCTAAAAAGATGGTGAATTTTATGTATCACCTTGAGAGTTCCACAACTTGAAATATATTATTAGAGTACATAGCAAAAATAGCATTCTTTGCCTCACTCAGGAGTTCTGGAACAAAGGAAGATTTTGAGGCACAATTGAGATGTGTCTTACATGCACAGAAGAGCTAATTTTCTTCATTTTACATACACAACAGATTTTTAGAAAACTCTCTGAGGGCAGAAACCCAGTCATCACTGAACTGAGTTGCGCAACTGAGGTAGAGCAAGAAGCTAAAGCTTCAATGTTTGGGTTTTGCTACTTTGTCCTCTACAAAGGCTATTGTGAGTGAACAGCCACTACAAACTCTGTAGGGAAGAAAGATTGTGAAAACAGATCAAGGCCCTTTAAAAGACTTGAAAACATGGATGAAGTTAATTTCAGAAAATCTCAAGGACAAAAAAAAAGAGTAGCCAGAGGCCATATACATGCAGAGGGTGGAGAAACAACTGCAATCACCTGGAATGAGGTTCTGCTTCTCAGGGCAGTTAGTTCAGTCCTCTTTAGGGGAGGAGGTAGAGGGATATTGTCCTCTGTAAAGGGCCAACAGAAGGAAGAGATCCTACTAGGCAGCTCACACTTGGTTTCCCTGAGCTTAAGGCACATAAACTCCGATGAGTGTACTTGGAAGTCAGTCTCTCCTTTATGCACAGAAGTATAAAGGCCATTGTAGAATAAAGTTGAGCATAAGTTAACAAATAGAGAAAGCCTTTCTTTACCATCAAAGGACTCTCAGTTCATTTCTATAAATGAAGATTCTAACATCTGGCAGTACCAGGAGCTGACTTGAAGACAAAGGCCCCAAGATGTCAATATTTTAGAAAAGAATTTCTTTGCGGGCCTGGGAGACAAACCAAGACTAACCAGGAATTATTAGCAATGGAAGTAAACAAGAAGGGTGCCAGTTCTCCCCACCACAGAAGTTTATATTCTTTCAATCTTGCTTGAAACAGTATTCTTCCTACATTTATGTTTTGTTAATTATATTTACAGGGAAATTAATGTTTTTAAATATTAGTAACAACTTTTATTCTTTAAAAAATGCTTAACTGCCTGAAATTATGTATTTGCTTTACAAACCAAAAACTACAAAGTGACAGCAAAATATGTTGAGAATGTTTATGAGGACAGAAATTCAATGATGCCAGGCAAATTCCAGTGTTTGGTTCTCTAGTGCCACTGGAACAGAAATACTACAAATGGGTGCCTTGAACAAACAGGAATTCATTCTCTTACAATTTAGGAGGCTAGAAGTCTGAGTTCAAAGTGACAGCTCTAGGGCCTGGATGAAATTCCCTTGACATTGGCCTTCAGCTCTGCCCCTTGCTCCCAGCCCACTGAAGCTGGAAGCTTCTCTTAACTCAGACAGCTGCTGGCTGCTGAAGCTGACAAGGTCAACAAGTAAAATGGCACAGTCCCAAGATTATCAAGCAACATGGCAGGCCACTAGTTAAACTGTCCCAAGATCACCAGACAACATGCCAGACCACTGATGACTCAGCCAAATGCAGGATCCAGATGTGCCAAACTTTCAGAGACTTCTCTCAAATCTTCTTACTTACTGCAAGCAGACCACATCCCCAGGCAGCTACTCAGCTGCTCACAGTAGCTTCCACCATGGAGTTGATTACCAGAGTCATCATGGGGAATAACTATATCTAGCAGCCCAACCAGTCAAAACCAGGCCCAGCCAAGTTGACACATAACTTTAACTACCACAACCAGTGTATGTGGTAGATTTGTATTGCTGAAATGTGAGCTTTTATTTCAATAGTTGATGGTGTTGGAATCTTTGAGTTCTAAGCCTCGTGATACAAGACACCTGTTAAAATCACTTATAGCATATCAAATCAATACCTTTTTATTTGATTTACTTATACTGAGAACCTTATAGATGCAAAGCAAGTTGCTTAGATATTCTAAATGCATAAGAAATATATGCTTTCATAGGGTAACCTCAAAGAAAAATTATAAACCTTCACATCACAATAGAAAAGAGGACAAGCACAAATATTCAGCATATACTAAAACAAC
>NW_006921792.1:2507949-2521322 GCF_000298275.1 Orycteropus afer afer | reverse complement strand
GTCAATGACATGAGACAAAGTATATGTGAACTGCTGTATGAAAAGTGAATTTACTCTGTAAATCTTCACCCAAATCCTAAAAAAAAAAGAAACATATGCTTTCAAAAAATGTATAATGCAGTCAGAAAAATATAAAATAATCAGTGTCACCCATCTGTGGCCCTTGAAGGATGATGAAGAAGTCAGACATTTGGCTGCACATTCTAGTTGTGCATTCTTTGGAATCTAACACAGTTAGGGGCCAGAAGGGCAATATCTGTCTGGCCAGTTTCCTTTAGAGCACCAGCATCCCCTGAGTTTCCACATCTCCAGTGAGACATTCCTGGTGTCCTGCTTTGGGATTCCGCAGTGCAGAACTCAGCAAACCACCTCAAATTTCCCTCTGTTGTGCTGTTTCCACCATTTACAGTCACACTCCTCAATTCTCAGAGCCACACTCTGTTGCTTTTGTCTGATGTGGACTGAGCATCCAACACATTGGCCATGCTAAGGATCTGGCACTACACAGGGTAGAAGAGCCAATATTAAATACAGTTCTTCAGACAAGGCTCAGACTCACTGAGTTTAAACCCTGGACCATCATTTACAAACTTGTAACCTTGTGCAAGATACTTGTCTTCTTAAAGCCTCATTTTCCTCATCCACAGAGTAGGTGTGATAATAAAATTGTTGTAAATGGGTTAGTCAATTAAGTGCTTAAGAAATATCAACTATTAAATGACATGTTGTTTGTTGTTGTTGTTATGTGCCGTCAAGTCGGCCCCGACTCATAGCGACCCCTCCTTGGGTTTTTGAGGCAGTATCACTACGGAAGTAGGATTGCCCAATCTTCCTTCCGATGAGTGGCTGGTGGGTTTGAACCGCCAGCCTTCTTGTTAGCAGTCAAGTGCCTTAGGCACTATGCTACCAGAGCTCCATTAAATGACACAATGAATGTAAATTAGCTGGCACATGGTAGGCAGAAGTACCCTAACTCTCCTTTCATTAACTCCCTTGACCTTTTGCCATCTTAGTGATGTTCTAGACAACCTCATAGCTGGTGTAGTAAATTATACTAGTTTCAGACTCTTTTCTACTCTTTGAAGGCTGCAAGTATACAAGACATAGGCCGGCATGGCCCATGATGCCTAGTGCATAATAAATGCTTAATATGTATTTTTGAATAATATCTTATTGTGGTTTTGGTGAAGATTACATAGCAGTTTAAGTTCCTATTCAATAATTTATACCAACATTGTTCAGTGACATTGGCTACATTCTTAATAATGTAACTTAATGCTTGAACAGGCTCATTATTTGCATTCTGGTTGTTCTGTTTCCATTAATGTAGTTTCCCTGCCTCCTTACATTCTCATCTTTGTTTTAAAGTAATTGTTGACCATCTAGTCTCATATAGGTGACTTTCTCTTTTAAGGAGAACAGTACTTACAGATAATATTCATTATATTTTGGCCCAACTTGTTATTTGGCTACAAGGTAACTGTATTGGTTCTCTAGTATTGCTCTAACAAAAAATATCACAAATGAGTGGTCTTAATAAACAAGAGTTTATTCTCTTACAGTTTAGGAAGCTAGAAGTCCTAGTTCAAAGTCCCAGCTCTAGGGGCTAGGTGAAAATCACTCGACCTTGGGCTTCAGCTCTGCCTCTTGCTCATGGCCCACTGAAGCTGGAACTATCTCTTAACTCAGGCAGCTGCTGGCTGCTGAGGCTGATAAACCCAAGGTTGTCAAATAAAATGACACAGTCCCAGAATTATCAAACAACACAGCAGGTCACAATTCAAGTCCATTAACAGTCCCAAGATCGACAGACAATTGAGATGAAGATCTAGCCAAATACACAGTGCTTGCACACAAAAAACTCCAGAGACCTTTCTCAATACTTTTTCTTATACACTGGAAGCAGTAGACCATGTTCCTAAGGCAGCTGCTCAGCTGCTCCAGTAGATTCCACCATGGAGTTGATTTCTCATCATGATGTTTTTCCTCATCATGGAGAATAACTACATCCAGCTGGCCATCCACTCAAAACCAAGCCCAGCCAAGTTGCCACACAACTTAACTACCACAGTGACCTCAGTTTAAGTTCAAGGTTTGAAGAGTATCTCAGGGCAGTTGTCTCAGGGAGTCTTCCAGTCTCAACCAGCCCAGCAGATCTTTTATTTGTTTGTTTATTAAATGAATTTGGGGTTCTGTTCCACATTTTTCTCCCATTCTATCAGAGTCCATCTATTGTAGCCTTGATTATAATGTTCAGTAGTGGTAGCTGGGCACAATCTAGTCCTTCTGGTGTTTAATATCTTTTTGACTTTGGGAAGATTACTTTAAGGATGATGTATCTCAATCCAAAGGGACTGCACATCAGTTTTTTCTTCCTTGGCACCACCTTCTTCTCATAACATGCCTGCAGATTTCCACTTACCCATTTCTTTGTTGGAAATAATGCTTCATCTTTGGGATTAGCAACAGAGATTAAGAGCAAACTCAGGGGCAGAGTAGTGAAGGGATGCATTGAAAGCCTTAGGTCTGACAGAGAAAGATGGGGTCCCAGTTCCAGCTGGTTCTCTGCTCCAGATTCCAGATGAATTGCACAGGAATGTTGCATGCACTCACACTGCCTTTATGTCTTGGCATGACAAGTGTGGATGACTAACCCTCTCAGTTGTAGCACTGAAAGTCTTATTAGTGGGGAAAACCATCAGTCCCAGGCCTCAGAGTGGGAATCCAATTTGGAATTCAGAAGCTGGGACGAGGTCACCCTGGCCAGCACGTCCACCCATAGGGCTGGCTTTGGGGCCTGCTCAGCCACCGCTGTAGCCTGGGAACCTAGGAAAACACATGCCATATCCGTTGATCTCCAGCAGGGAGGGGGAAACTAGTGCACTAACATAGACAGACATGACAAATCATCCGCTTAAATATAACAGAGAAAAATGAACCAAACTCATGCAAGTCTGCTGTTGGAGGAAAGGAACCCAAATGATCCTGATAGACAAGGGGCCAGGCCTGAGTGAATTAAGCAAGCATCTGTAGGCCCTGGCAGCCTGAGAATCAGCTGACGAAACTGAGCTAATCAGAAGCATCATTAGCAAACACAAACAGCCAGCTGCGTTGTATTGGCCTTCCACTGACAACAAGGCAGACTGGCAGAGGGCTTTTAGCGGTGCGGAAGCTGATGAGTAAAGAGCCCGTTAAAACATGAGGACTAGAGAATTCGGGAGTTGAGGAGGAGGCAGGAGGGCACTTGTTCAACCTAATGCGCTGCTGACCTCTCAGTGAAATCTGAGGGCCTTCACCTTTCTCTCTGGGGTTCCATTTCCTTATTTCTAATAATGAAGATGATTCTACACATCACCTACTTGGCACAGGTGCTGCACTGATGTTACCACAGAGCTGTTCTGTTACATTATAGCAAGGATCTTAGACCATAAAAACCAAAAATACCAGAAGCCATCAAGTCAATTATGACTGATGGTGAACTCCATGTGTCAGGTACACTGTGCTCCACAGGGTTTTCAATGGCTGATTTTTCAGAAGTAGATCAAGGGTCCTCCCTTCTGAGGCACTTCTGGGCAGACATAAACCTCCAACTTTTTGGTTAGCAGCCAAGTGCATTAACTATTTGTACCACCCAGGGACTCCTCTTAGGCTACAGGAGTTCTTTAATTAAATTAGCTTCTTGGTAAGAATCCACAGGCCACCTACAGCAGAATCTCCTAGGGGTACTATTTTAAAATGATATACCTGGGCCTTACCATAGATACACTGAATCAGAATTACTGAGGTTAGTGCCTATTACCACATACCCTCAGACTTCATGTCTCAAACTCAAATGTGCACATGACTGACAAGAGGATCTGTTAGATGCAGATTTTGATTCATTAGATCTGCAATAGGGCTCAACAGTATGCATTTGCCTCTCAGATGATGTCAACGCTGGTGTTTCTAAGACCCATGCTTTGAGTGGCACATCTCTAGAGGACAGACAATACCCTCAGATTTGAGAATTATGATTTTTAACACATCATCCCTTCTTCTCTAGGATTGGACAGTTAGCTCAGGGAGATGGGGAAGTAAAGCAAAAGAGATGTCCCAAGAGTGTTCTTCAAAATGCTGGTCCTAAGTGATGGTCAGTAGAAACAGACTTCCTTCCTTGGTCAAATGAGATACAAACTGCTGCATCATCTCCAACCTTGAAGATTCACAATGGACAATATCAGATTCAAGGCTGTGAGAAGTCATCCAGTGAAAAAAAAAAAAAAAAGAAAACTGGTTCAATTTTGTGTAGTCCAGCTACAATTGGCTCCTGAATTCTTTTTATCATTGGTGTTATTACCCGTTAACATCCTATAGAAATCATCATCTTTGGAATGCACTTTGTGCCGTACTGCTCATCTTTGTGATGTGTCTCTAGGTTTCAGCTTTTCATCCCTGCCATCCCTTCCCTAACTCTGTGCTTCACCTGCTGAATGGTATAAGGAAGAGAGTAGATTGAGAGGGACAGAATAGAAGGATTTAAAACTGCTTGTATGGAAAGACTTCAGAGGAAAAGAAACCTAATCTTGTTCATCCTCCTTCCTTAATCCTGTCATATACACTGGACTATATGGTACACTTTATTGAGTTTTTACTATGTGCAAGACACAAAAACATTTTCAAGGAATAAATAGTAGCTTAATTTCATTTCTTTTCTTTTTTTATGCATTTTATTGAAGTATAATTTATGTACATTGAAATACACAAATCTAAAGTGACATGGATTAATGCATTTTTTTGCAGTGTTCACTCCTCTCCCCACACCCCCACCCCTGTTAACCCACAAAGTTTCCTTCCATATATAAACCTTTCCTTGACTTTTTACAATAATGAACTAATGCTATATTCGTCCTTCTGTGATTGACTTACTTCACTCAGCATAATGTCCTCCAAATTCATCCATGTTATGCAGTGTTTTGCAGATTCTACATTATTCTTTAGTGTTACATAGTATTCCATTGTTTGTATGTACCATAGTTTGATTATCCATTCTTCTGTTGATGGGCATGTAGTTTGTTTCCATCTTTTTGCTATTGTTAATAGAGCTCTGGTAGCGTAGTGCCTAAGGCACTTGACTGCTAACCAGAAGGCTGGTGGTTCAAACCCACCAGCCACTCCTCGGAAGGAAGTTTGGGCAATCTACTTCCATAGTGATACTGCCTTGGAAACCCAAGGAGGGGTCCCTATGAGTTGGGTCCAACTCGATGGCAAATAACAACAACAACAAATAGTGCTGCAAGGAACATGCATATCTGTTCTTGTCCTGGCTATCACTTCTTTAGGAATATATATCTAGTAATGGGACTGCTGGGTCAAATGGTATTTCTAATTCCAGCTTTTTAAGGAATTGCCATACTGCTTTCCACGGTGGTTGTATCATTTTACAGTCCCACCAGCAGTGTATGGGAGTCCCAATCTCTCCATATTATAACCAGCATTTGTTATTTTCTGTCTTGCTGAACTTTGCCATTAGTGCTGAGGTGAGATGGTATCTCATTGTTGTTTTGATTTGCATCTCTGAGGGTTAATGATTGTGAGCTTTTCTTTGTGTATTTGCTGGTTGCCTGAATATCCTCTTTGGTGAAGTGTCTATTCATGTCCTCTGCCCATTTTTTAATTGAATTGTTCATCTTTTTGTTGTTGAGGTATTGGAGGTTTCTATAAATTTTAGAGATAAGTCCCTTGTCAGGTATGTCATTGCTGAATATGTTTTTCCCAATCTGTAGGTTCTCTTTTTACTCTTTTGGAGAAGTCTTTTGGAGCACATAAAAATTTAATTTTTAGAAGGTCCCATTCATCTAGTTTATCTTCTTCTGTTTGTGCTTGCTAGTCTACTTATGCCATCTCTTCAGTGATACATTTAATCCATTTACATTCAGTGTAATTATCAAGAAGTAAGAATTTGTTGATGAAATTTTCTGTGTACTTTTTCGTGGTGTTGCTGATTTCTATGTTCCATATAATTTTCTGTGCTGAGTTTGTTTTGTTTCTGAATCGTTTTATCACTTCCTTCATTACTATTGTTTTAGCATTTGCTAAATATTTGTGCTGATCCTCTTCTTTATTGTGATGTGAAGGTTTATAATTTTTCTTTGAGGTTACCCTGTGATTTATAATTTTCTTCCCAAGTCTAGAACAGTCTGTTCTATCTTGTAGTTGTCTTGACTTCCCTACCATTTAGAAGTCCTGTAACTGCACAATGTTTTGTCTCTTTTTGGTTTGTAGTTGTCCTCACTTGTCAACTGATGTCTCTGGTTCCCTATTTACGATCTTGTATGCTTATTTACTTTGAATACTTCCATAATTGGATTGGTTTCTGGGTTATGTCCTCACGTGTATTAATGGTCAGTTGTTGTTTGCTATTGTTGGTTCTCTTCCAAAGGACTCCCTTTAGCATCTCTTGTAAGGTTGGTCTGGTTTTAACAAATTCCCTTAATTTCTGTTTATCCAGATATGTCCTAATTTCACCATCATATTTGAGGGACAATTTTGCTGGGTATATTATTCTTGGTTGGAAATTTTTTTCTTTCAGAATTTTATATATACCATCCCATTGTCTTCTCATGCATGTTTTCTGCCAAGGAATCAGAGCTTAGTCTTATTGGTTGCCCCTTGTAGGTAACTTTTCATTTTTCCCATGCTGCTTTCAGGATTCCTTCTTTGTCTTTGGTTTTGGTGAATTTGATGGTGATATACCTGGGTGATTTTCTTTTGAGATCTAGCCTGTTTGGGGTTCCTTGGATTTCTTGAATGGATATATTCTCATCTTTCCTTACACCAGGGAAATTCTCTTCCAACAAATCTTCAACAATTTTCTCAGTGGTTTTATTTGTCTCTTACTGTTCTGGAATTCTGATTACACATAGGTTCTTCCTTTTGATGGTATTCCACATGATCCTTAGCCTTTCTTCATTTTGTTTTGATCTTTTTTCTGATTGATCCCTTTCCAAAGAAGTATTGAGATATTTGTCTTCAATCTCATTAATTCTGTCTTCCATTGATTCAATTCTACACCTTTCCCCATTTAATGTGTTATCTATTTCTGAAAATTTAGTATAAATCTTTTGGATTTCTATCTGTAGATTTTGTATAACTTCTAATTTTTCATTTATTTTGTTATCTTGTTCTTGTATTGTCTTTCAAAATTGTTCTAGGGTTTTCTCTGTGTTTTCATCAATTTTGTCAGTGTTTTCCTTGATCTGTCTCTCAATCCATTAAAAATACCTAAATATAATTCTTTTGAATTCCTTATCAGGGAGTTCCAATGCTGCTTCATCCTCAGGGATGTGTTCTGGGTCTGTATCCTGGTCCCTTGTTTCTCTTGCTTTATTTTGCTTCTTTATGTAGACAGCGATGCTGTGTTGTCTCTGAGAGACTGTGATGTTTTTGTGTTTATATTTAATTGGTGATTGTATGTTAGAGTGACATGCCCACAATTTTTGTTTTCTTTGGATGTTTTCTATGTAAGCGGGGTACTGTGCTCCTCTGTTTGCTATTTGGCAGGACTTATACACTCACCATCTGTCTCCTTTCCTGCTGTCAGCCTCCTGTATGTCCCTGCCATCCTTGGCAAAAGGAGCCTACACTTAGGTCACTGGAATCTGAATGAGAATGCTGTCTCTAAAAAAATATCCAAAATGGCCACCATTTGCAAACAATCAAAATGTCTGCACCCTCCAGACAGCCAAAAGTCTGCAGCCCAGGTTGTCTCCCTCCTTGCTGTTTCCCTTCCTACTCATCAGCCACCAGCCCAGTCATCCCTGCAGCCCTTGGCAAACAGGGCTGATCTTTAGGTCAATTCTCAGGTCCCAACACTACTTGGAAATATTCAGGCTGTTGGTGCCATCAGAGTAGCTGACAGTCCACAGCTGTGTACATCTCTTTACTCAGTTTCCATTCAGGTTTTTCCACTAGTTGGTGCCTAATCCACTTCTGTATGCTTCCTTTCAAATCTCAGGACTCCAGGATTATCTTCTGTATCTCTGTCAAATGGTTTCTCATTTCTTTGTTGAAGAAGGTCTGTGCAGCTTGTCTGCCTATTCCACCATCTTATTGGAAGTCTCCATTTCTTGAGTGTCAGATATTTCATTAAGCTCTTTACAAATGTTATTTCACTTGCTCCTCACATTCATTACCTCCACTTCAAAAAGAGTGGGGACGATTTCTCCACCACTCATTGCTGCCAGTGTGTCACACCAAACTCCTCCTCCCTCTATCTGTAGGCATGACTCTTAGCTAATGATTGAGGTTCATGCTCAGCTTTAACACTAGAACCATATCTCTTAAAAATGTGTCCTGTTGGACAAGATGGACGAAAAACAATGTAAGGAACAAATATTTGAAAGAACTTTTCTCATAAAGGCCCAGCCACATCTAGACCCAAGCATGTTCTGAATATGTGTTCCCCTAAGAGGTGGCCAGGCCATGCCTACACTTCCCTTGGAGAAGCTTGGTGAGTACAGTAGCCAAGGTTGGCCTATAATCACAAGATCAAGTCAAGACTGTGAAAAGAAACAGAGCCTCTCACATAAGCCAGAGTTGCTCCCCAAAATAGCTGGCAATGAAGAGCCATCATGGGATTTTTAAAAGGACTTTTTTCTTTTGAAAAATTATCTGTGCAAAGGCCTCTGGGCTGTTCCTTGTCAGGCAGTTTCCTTGACTTTTAGCCAAATGGCTTGGACATAAGACATCTGGTGTAGAAGAAAGAGCTTCATCCTGGAGTCTGGCATTTTCCATTGTATGCTGGTGTTACCACTATTATCACCACATTTATTGTCTGATCTCCATCTGTGGAAGAGAGGGCTAGACTGCGTCATCTCTAGAGTACCCCCCTACACTTGATTTAGGGACTATGATGTTTGACATTATCTGTCACTAGCATTGTCATTTTTCATCCAAGATGACCTTCTTTCTTTGCTTAGAAAGGCCTTCATGAATTAAAGCCCACCATGGCAGGAGAGGGGTGTACCTAGCAAACAGATAGCTGGAGTTTGCATTCATGGGACATTACCACTTTAGATGACTTGGGTGTGAGTCCAGGGTTATATCAGCTGTTGGTGGATGTTCAGGGCAACCCAGTTGCCTGGAGATGAGCTGAAAGCCTTCCAGAGACCATTACAAGAACTCTGGCAGACATATTTGAAAATGTCGATTAGAAAGACATCAAAGAAATGTGGGATTGTTTTCAATGTATTGCATGGTCCTGGGTAACTGGGAATGTGGCAAAATCAATCACATGTCTTTTCCAGTTTCTTTTATCATCCTTTATGCATGTCCTGAGAGTTTTTGCTTCTGATTTATAGCATGGCAGGTGGTTGGTATCACTTGTATTGGGTCAGGGGTGAGATGTGGCCTGGTTTATTTTAGAGCCTAAAATACACAACTAGAGTTGCAGATGATGGCCATGGGGAAATGGTCAGTACATAATACTAAGTAATAAGAGCAGAATTCAAAACTGTGTTGGAGAATCATTCTAATCATATGTGCATAGATGAGAGAAAAGAAATCCAGCAAAAAGTGTTAATAGTGGTTCTCTGTGGAACCACTAATGATAGGTAATGCTTCTTTTTTGTATATGCTTTCCAACTTTTCTCTTATAAACATGTAACACTTTTGTAATTAGAAATATTATACCTTATGCTTTGAAAGGTCTCAAAAACAAAGATCAAAACCGAACAGGACAAGCAGCCTGCTTGCCTAGGACCAGGACTATGAGTGAGTTTTCCATCTCTGGCTGTGCTTTCCGTACCCCATCTTATAAAGATGCAGATGACCGAGCTACACAATAGTAAATTGGGACAGCAATAATAAGAGTTATGGAAATATATTATTATTTTTGAAAGATTAATGGATAAACAAAATGTGACACATATATACATGGAATAATAAGCAGCCTTTAGGAGAAATAATATTCTTTCACATGCTATGGTATGCATGAACCATGAAAACATTCATGACTTGGACATAAAAGGACAAATATTATATGGTTCCACTTGTATGACTACCACTCATCTGTCAGTTTGTTGTACTGTGGTGGCTTGCATGTTGCTGTGAGGTTGGAAGCTATGTCACTGGTATTTCAAATACCAGCAGTGTCACCCATGGTAGACAGGTTTCAGTGGAGCTTCCAGACTAAGATAGACTGGGAAGAAGGACAGGGCCATCCACATCTGAAAAAAATGGCCACTGAAAACCTTAAGAATATTAATGAAACATTGCTTGATATATTACTGGAAAACAAGAATAACAATGAGATATTTTCTGATATAGTGCCAGAAGATAAGACCCTCAATTTGGAAGGCACCTCTTCAAAGTAAAGTCAACCTTAATGACATAGATGGAGTAAAGCTTTCTGGACCTTCATTTGCTGATAGGACACAACTCAAAATGAGAAGAAATAGCTGCAAACATCTATTAGTAAAAGGAGCATGGAATGTACAAAGTATGAATCTAGGAAAATTAGAAGTCATCCAAAATGAAATGAAACACATAAAGATTGAAATCGAAGGCATTAGTGAGCTGAAATGGACTGGTATTGGCCATTTTGAATCAAACAATCATATGATCTACTATGCTGGAAGGAGCTCTGGTAGCATAGTGCCTAAGGCACTTGACTGCTCACCAGAAGGCTGGCAGTTCAAACCCACCAGGCACTCCTCGGAAGGAAGGTTGGGCAATCCTACTTCCGTAGTGATACTGCCTCGGAAACCCAAGGAGGGGTCACTATGAGTTGGGGCTGACTCAAAGGCAAACAACAACAACAACAACAACACTATGCTGGAAATGACAAATTGAAGAAGAATAGTGGCTCATTCACCATCAAAAAGAACATTTCAAGATCCATTCTTAAGTACAGTGCTGTCAGTGATAGGATAATATCCATATACCTACAAGGACCGATTTACACACCAACCTCTAAAGATGAAGAAATTGAAGACTTTTACTTTCTTCTGCAACTGATATTGACCAGCATGCAATCAGGATATATTGGTAATTACTGATGCTTGGAATGCAAAAGTTGAAAACAAAAAAGAATCATTGGTAGAAAGTTCACCCTTGGTGATAGAAATAATGCTGGAGACACATGATACAATTTGGCAAGATCAACAAATTACTGATTGCAAATACCTCTTTCTAACAACATAAAGAGCAACCTTACACACAGACCTTACCAGATGAAATACATAGGAATCAAATTGACTACATCTATGGAAAGGCATGTTGGAGAAACTCGATATCATCAGTCAGAACAAGGCTAGAAGCTAACTTTGGAGCAGTTATGTTATTATTGTTGTTAGGTGCCATCAAGTCAATTCTGACTCAAAGCAACCCTTTGTGCACCAGAATAAAACACTGCCTTGTCTTGCACCATTTTCACAATCCTTGCTATGCTTGAGTCCATCATTGTAGCCACTGCATCTGTCCATCTCATTGAGGGCCTTCCCCTTTTTTGTTGACCCTACACTTTACCAAGCACGATATCCTTCTCCAGGGATGGATCCCTCTGACAATATGACCAAAGTAGATGAGATGAAGTCTGGCCATTCTCACCTCTAAAGAGCATTCTGGCAGCACTTCACCCAGGACAAATTTGTTCATTCTTCTGGTCGTCCATGGTATTTTCAGTATTCTTTGCCAACACCACAATTCAAAGGTGAATTCATCTTCAGTCTTCCTTATTCATTGTCCAGCTTTCACATGCATATGAGGCTATTGAAAATAGCATGGCTTGTGTTAGGCACACCTTCATCTTGCAAGTGACATGTTGTTGTTGTTATGTGCATCGAGTCATATCCAACTCATAGCGACCCCTCCTTGGGTTTCTGAGGCAGTATCACTGCAGAAGTAGATTACCCAACCTTCCTTCTGAAGAGTGGCTGGTGGGTTTGAACTGCCAGCCTTCTGGTTAGCAGTCAAGTGCCCTAGGCACTACGCTACCAGAGCAAGTGACATAGTAAGGTTTTAAGTGGCCATTTTTTTCAGAAGTGGATGGCTCTGTCCTTCTTCCTAGTCTGTCTGTCTTAGTCTGGAAGCTTAGTTTAGTCCACTGAAAGTTGTCCAATATGGGTGACCCTGTTGGTATTTGAAATACTGGTGACAGTTTCCAGCCTTACAGCAACATGCAAGCCACCACAGTATGACAAATTGACCAATGGGTGGTGGTGAACTTCCTCATAGGCAATTTCAAGTTTAACCCAAAGAAAATTAAAACAAACCCACCAAGTCAAAATATGACCTTGATTGTATCCCACCTGAATTTACAGATGATCTGAAGAATGGATTTGACACATTGAATACCAATGACTGAAAAACAGATGAGTTGTGGGATGACATCAAGAACATCATACATAAAGAAAGCAAAAAGTCATTAAAAAGACAAGAAAGGAAGAAAAGACCAAAATAGATGTTAGAAGAGAATCTGAAACTTGCCCTTGAATGGAGAGTAGCTAAAATGAGTGGAGAAATGATGAAGTAAAAGATCTGAACAGAAGATTTCAAAAGACAGCTCAAGAAGACAACATATTAAAATGAAATGTGCAAATAACTGGAGACAGAAAACCAGAAAGGAAAAACACCCTTGGCATTTCTCAAGCTGAAGGAACTGAAGAAAAAAAATTCAAGCCTCGAGTTGCAATACTGAAGGATTCTATGGGCAAAATATTGAATGATGCAGGAAGCATCAAAAGAAGATGGAAGGAATACACAGAGTCACTGTACCAAAAAGATCTGGTCAACCTTCAACCACTTCAGGAGGAAACATATGATTAAGAACCAATGATATTGAAGGAAGAAGTCCAAGCTGCACTGAAGGACCTGGAAAAAAAAAAAAAAAAAAAAAAAGCAAGCCTCCAGGAATTGACCAAATATCCACTGAGATGGATATTGACCAAATATCTAGATGCCATGCTGGAGACACTTACTCATCTTGCCAAGAAATTTGGAAGACAGCTACCTGCCCAACTGAATGGAAGAGATCCATATTTGTAACTATTCCAAATAAAGGCAATCCAACAGAATATTGAAATTATTGAACAATATCCTTAATATCACACAAGTAAAATTTTGCTGAAGATAATTCAAAAACAGTTGCAGTAGCATATTGACAGGGAATTTCCAGAAATTTAAGCCATAGTATTTTCAATAGCCTTATATGCATGTGAAAGCCAGACAATGAATAAAGAAAACCAAAGAAGAGTGGAGGCTTTTGAATTGTGATGTTGACAAAGAATGCTGAAAATACCATAGACTACCAAAAGAATCCACTTTGGTGAAGACCAAAGTGGATGACAGAAGAGACTCTGAACCTTGCCCTTGAGCGGAGAATAGCTAAAGCAAAT
>NW_006921792.1:2498444-2506178 GCF_000298275.1 Orycteropus afer afer | reverse complement strand
AGGCCTTCAACGAGATGGATTGACACGGTGGCTGCAATGATGGGCTCAAGTATAGCAGGGATTGTGGGGCTGGTGTGGGATCGGGCAGTGTTTCGTTCTGCTGTGCATGGAGTCACTATGAGTCAGAAACAACTCGACGGCATTTAACAACAACAACAACACCAAAAGAATGAACAAATCTTGTCTTGGAAGAAGTACAGTCAGAAGGCTCCTTCGAAGCGAGAATGGCCAGACTTCATTTCACCTCCTTTGGTTGTGTTGTCAGAAGGGACCATTCCCTGGAGAAAGATACCATGCTTGGTAAAGTAGAGAGTCGGTGAAAAGGCGGAAGACCCTCAACAAGATGGATTGACACAGTAGCAGCAATTTTGGGCTCAAGCATAGCAAATATAGTGAGGATGGCACAGGACCAGGCACTTTTTTGTTTTGTTGTTCATAAGGTTAGTATGAGTCAGAGATAACTTGAGAGCACCTAAAAACAACCACTTATATGAAACATCTAGAATAAAACCACTTGCCATCAAGTCATTTCCAACTCATGTGTTGCAAAGTAGAAATGCACTCCATAGGATTTTCTTTGCTGTGCCCTTTTGGAAGTATAAGAGCAGACCTTTCTTCCAAGGTGTTTTTGAGTGGGTTCAACCAACCAACTTTTCTGTACATAGGCAACTGCTCAACTGTTTGCACCACCCATGGATCTGTATCTAGAATAAACAAAAAGTAGATTAGAAGTTACCAAGTACTTGGGGGAGGAGGGAAAGAGAGTTATTGTTTAATGGGCCAGAGTTTCTCTTTGGGGTAATGAAAAAGTTTTGGTAATAGATAATGATGAAGGTTGCACAATATTGTGTAAGTAATTAGAACACTCAAAATTATTCTAATGGAAAATTTTATATTGTTAAATTTTTTTACCATAATGAAAAGATTTACAATAATAATAATAATTAAATATAATTAAAATTAGTTGTCAGTATTACTAAACACATTTCAAGTGTTCAGATGTCACATGTATCTAATAGCTATTGTATTGGATATCACAGATGTACAACATTTCAGTCATTGCAGAATGATTGCATGGGACAGCACTGAATTAGATGTCCTATACTCAAGAGTTCCTTCCAACAATACACACTATTAATACTTCCTCCCACCACCAATGGCTGTTAGATGTGTTGAAAATTGTCCCTAAAAACAAAAAACCAAACTTGCTACCATCAAGTTGGATCCAATTCATAGCGACCCCTCTTTGGGTTTCCAAGGGAGTATCACTATGGAAGTAGATTGCCCAACCTTCCTTCCGGGGAGTGGCTGGTGAGTTTGAATCACCAGCCTTCTGGTTAGCAGTCAAATGCCTTAGGTACTATGCCACCAGAGCTCCCAAAAATTGTCCCTATCCTACCTCAATGAGGAGTAGCCACTTAGCTCTTTAAGCCATTAGTATAGTCTGCTTCTCTGTTCAGCCATTTCTCTCCCACTTACTGATGAAGTGTAGAAAAGTCACAGAAACATCTACTTGACATTTTTCCTGGTCTCACATCAGAACCCTCACCCCAGGGAGCTATTTAATACCTCCAGAGTGCTTTTGGTCTCAGACAGCAAATCATAACTGCACTTCCTTTTTTTTTTTTTTTTTTTTTTGTTAACTATGCTCTGCACTTTTGGAAATTGCTGCAGTTTGTCAGTCACAACAGGGATTAATTCACTTTCATGAACATTTACATGAAAATGTGAATCTTCAATATGGCTTGATGCCCATATAGAAACTTGCCAAATGTAGGCTGCAATGTGTGGCCTAGATTAGTTAAAATTTCCTGGCTAAACCAGAATAGATTTGTCTGCAAAAGATGTCAAATGAGTATGAACCTGGGATTTGAATGAAGGAAAGTATTAGTCGTTGAAATATAGCAGTATCTCTTCTCTCATCCACCCATTCCACCACAATAAAAGCAGGAGGCTGTCGCTAACCAGTGACTTGTGTAATCACTTCATTTGTGTGACACTGTTGTTTTTAGGTGCCGTCAAGTGAACTCTGACTCATAGTGACCCTATGTACAACAGAACAAAACACTGCCTAGTCCTGTGTGACCCTAGGAACACTTTTTTCCCATACATAAAGGCTAGATTTCCAAGCCAGTTAACTCACATGGTAGGACTAACACATAGTACTAATTACAATTAGTTCCACAATGTTAGTGCTAAGAGATTACTGTTACATTGTGAATCTGAGAATAATGGGGTGAATAAATGAAAGTAAATGATACATATAATTTAGGATGAAGAAAGAGAGCTGCAGATACTCTAAAGGATCTAAAAGCCTTTTAATGGGCTACGTCCTCTCACCTTCAGGTGTTTATCCAGAAGAACCCCTCAGCATCCTGTCTTTTTAAGAGGTGTTCATCCTAAAAATGTCAGCTTAATTGTCTCTCCCTCAGGGACACTACCCTTCACTGGATACCATGTTAGGTCTGTGCAGACTGCTTCTATAGCTTTCTGACCCCAAGAGGGCAACTAAGATGGAAGCTACAATGTCTTTTATGGACTAGTGTCAGAGGTGACCACCCATGCCTTGGCCATTTTCTATTCATTGGAAGTGGTTCATTAAGTCTAGCCTACATTTAAGAAGGGGAGGGGGGCTGGAATTAAGTTCCATCTCTTGAAGGAATGAAATCAAAGAATTTTTGACATGTTTTTAAGTTACCATTCACACCAAAATTTTTAAACTGTTAAAGTCTATCTTTGTCCCATGACTTTTTCATTTCTTCCTCTTTTTACTACATCCTGCTGCCTCTCCAAAGTGCTTCTTGCTCCAGAAATCACCTGACCCTGTGAAACTACTCATTACCTCAGTGTGGTCTCTTCCTCTCCCCTCCCTAGCCGAGCTCCTTGAAAGAAGTTTATCTAGCCTCTACTTTATCACTTCCCTTTCAATTCATAATAATCTACTTTTAACCACTCCAAAAATCTGCTCTTTCTCCTGCAGCCTTTCGGCACTTACTTCTATACAGATAAATAACAATGAACAATATTATCCATTAATAATACATGTTTATGGATGAACCCTAAGAACATTGTACTAAGCAAAGGAAACCAGACACTAGAAGTTCATACTGTTTGATTCCATTTACATGAAATTCTAGAACAGGCTCAACTAATCAATGGTGTCAGAAAGCAGATCAATGGTTGTCTGGGCCCAGGGGTGTAGCAGGAGATTGGCTACAAAAGAGCAAGAGGGAACTTTCTGGGATGGAAATGTTCCATATCTTATTTGTGGTATTGTGTATATGGTATCAAACCCCAAAAACCAAACTCACTGCCATCGAATCAATTCAACTCATAGAGACCCCTTCTTGGGTTTCCGAGGCAGTATCTCTATGGGAGTAGATTGCCCAATCTTCCTTCCTTCTTTCCTTAGGCACTATGCCACCAGAGCTCCTGTGTATATGATATACGAGCATGTATCTGACAAAACTCACCAAACTAAACATTTAAATAGATGCATTCTATTAAAAGCAAAATGTGCATCAATAACTTTTGTGAAGGATGAGTAGTAAATGCATCCAACATGTTTAAAAACAACTTCAGTATTCACAAGAACAATGTTTTGACAGGTTTCTGTGGAAAACTTTTCTTCCTGACTGCGTGGATGGTTAAGGAGACAAACTGAAAGAAAAGTAGCTACTTATCTCTAATGGCCAATTATCATATCTGCATTTTCAGTTGGTTATGATAACAAAAAATAATTCATGTCACAGAGAAAGACATGAGGAATCCACTGCAAAGGAAATTGTCTGTGTCTCTCTGTGGCAGTCTCCTATGCAGACATGTATTTTAAAGGTAATCTAAGCAGATAGAAATTGAAGGCTTGGTAACGGATGAATGGAAAGAAAGACTTGCACAGGAGGGAAACAGAGGGTTCATAAGCCAATTTGAGGGTTCAGCAAACACTGATGCTCTCTCAATCCTTTGTCAAGCCTTACTGGGAATCAAGAATGAAAGTCTTGCCTCCAAGACTTGTTTCCTAAGCCCCTACCTACCACAGCTGCTTCAGGTGTGTAAGAAAGTTTGCAAGTGGGACTGTTATTGCCTTGTGACAACCACTTATGAATGGTTACAACTCTGACTGCACATCTCTTGGAGAAATTCCAAAAAGTATACCAATTCTCAGCCCCATCTTGCATTTATTAGGATCAGAATCTCTAAGATGAGAAGAGAGCAAAGTATTTAATGAAAGTTCTCCAGAAGACTCAGGTGACGCCGTGAGTGAGCCCCAGTGAGACTGAGTATGGTGCCTCTTATACTTTTTCCTGCACAAGATCATCTGGGGAGCTTGTGAAGGATGTAGCTGCATGGGCTCTGTTTTTGTTGTCGTCAGATACCAATGAGTTGATTTCAACTCATAGCAACCCCATGTGACAAAGTGTACAACTGCCCGATAGGTTTTTCTAGGCTATAATATTTACAGAAGCAGGTCTGTCTCCCACAAAACCGCTGGATAGGTTCAAACCACCAACCTTTAGGCTAGCAGCTGAGCACTTAACCATTGTGCCACCAGGTCTCTTGCTTGGGCTCTGTTATAATGAATTCTGATATTCAGTAGGTCTAGGATAAGATTCATGAATCTGTATTTTTAATAAGTTCCCCAAGTGATTCTTATGCAGGTGTCCAGGATTCATACTTTGAAGTGAACACCAGCTACTCCCAAATTTCTGGGCAGAATTGCAATTCATCTGGATACCTGGACCTTAATATGGCCCCTTCACCTTGGTATTTTAGATAGCATCTAGTTCCATTTCTTTTGTTTCCCTAAAACCAGTTGCTGGAGTCAATTCTAACTCATGGAGACGCCTTCTTTGTTCTTAAAAATAATTAATATGCTGAGCTGCTAACTAAAAGTTTGGAAGTTTGAGTCCTCCAGAAACACCTGGAAAGAAAGGCTTGAGATCTACTTCTGAAAAATGAGCCATTGGGAACCCTATGAAGCACAGTCTACTCTGCCACATACGTAGGATCACCATGATAATTTCCCTAAGCTTAGGCTCATTTCTCTCCACTGCACCTGCTTCCCTAGAATAAACCATGTACACAGCACCCTTCCTCCTTATGACTAGGCCATAATGGCATTTTTATCTCCTCTTGCTGGCAATAATCACAACTAGGGTCCCATAGGCGCTTCCCCCTAGATTTCATCTATTCAGGTTGGCACCTCCACTGTGCTAGAGCCCCCTCCTGCAAACCTTAGTTTCCCCAGTGTACTGTGCTCCAGGCGCATGGCTAGGTATTGGGATACAGTAATGGTCCAGACTTAGTCCTTGATATGTACCTTCTTATCTATGCAAACAGGAGCTCTGGTAGCATAGTGCCTAAGGCACTTGGCTGCTAACCAGAAGGCTGGCAGTTCAAACCCACCAGCCACTCCTGGGAAGGAAGATGGGGCAATCTACTTCCATAGTGATACTGCCTGGGAAACCCAAGGAGGGGTCACTATGAGTCAGGTCCAACTCAACAGCACATAACAACAACAACAACAACAACAATCTATATGCAAACAGAGATGTAAGTGGTTTTAATTTTCCCACTGGTAAAAGGAGAGGGCATAGCCAAGATCAGTGATTATCAAACCATGGTGCTTGGTGCACAGGTTCTGTGAAGCTTCTAGCATGAAGCCAGAGCACAGTTTTAGGACCTGACTTCTTCAGCCAGGGCTGCTACATTTCAATCATTAATGGCTAATGTGTAAGATTGTGTTCAAAGGAATGGATTCTGCTGCTAAAATAAGTGTTAAATCCACTGGATTAGGGAAGATTCAGGTTTCCTTCCAGTTCATGCACATCGTGATTTCAGTTGACATAGATCACCACTGTCTTTTTTTTTTTTTTTTTTTTTGCTTCATTTATTTCTAAAAGCAAAATTTTTATTATATTTTTTAAATTGTGAGTGATTTGGGTGTAAGTTTACAGAGCAAATCCACTTTCCATACAACAGTTCACATACACTTTGTCTCATGACATTGACATTTCAGTTTTTTTCCACATTGTTCTCCCTCTCTATCCAGAATCTCCTACATAGATCCCCCTCTGAGTGGTTGAAAGAGGTATTCAGGCACCATCTAGTTCTTCTGGTCTCATAGTTGTATAGGCTGTGGATCGCATGGTGTACCAGTCACTGGGACTAATTGTTTCCATGAATTTTTTGTTTTCTTCATTCTTCTTTGCTCTGGACGAGGAGAGACCCATCAGTGCATCTAGATGCCCGCTTGCAAGCATTTAAGATCCCAGTCACTACTTACCAAAGTAGGAGATGGAACAATGTTTTGTGTAGTATGTTACGCCAATTTAGCTTGTTCCCTGCAGCTATGGTCCCAAGCCCACAGGTTCAACTACTCACTCCCTCTGGGTAGCTGGCTGTGACCAAGAAGTGACTACAAACTTGTCCCTTGTCCATTCTACTATACACCTGGGAATTCTTACAGAACATACAAAAAGACTTATAGAATCATTGTCTGCCAACCCTATACATGGCCTTGGATACACTCCCCACTGCATAGACATACCTAATAGTTCAGCCTGTCCACTCATCTATGCACCCATATACCCATGTTTGCCTTCACTGACAGTGCAGTACTGTATGTTGAAAAGGTTTCTTCTTTCTTGTCTGCAACTCCCATGTACCTCTTTATGTCCTCCTCTTCCTCAATGCCAACATGTTGATCACTCACATTTGGTACATTGCCCTTCTCATCACCCAAATCAATATTTATTGATTTCCACCTATCTAACAGTGTACCTTCCCCTCCCCTCCCACCCCTGGCAACGAACAAAGAAAATTTCCTTCCATAGATAAACCTTTCCTTGACTTTTACAATAAAGTACTAATACAATATTTGTCCTTCTGTGATCAACTTATTTCACTCAGCATAGTGTCCTCCAAGTTCATCCACATTATGCAGTGTTTTGCAGATTCTATGTTATTCTTTAGGGTTGTGTAGTATTCCATGGTGTGTATGTACCATAGTTTGGTTATCCATTACTCAGTTAATGGACATCTAGGGTGTTCCCATCTTTTTGCTATTGCAAATAGTGCTGCGATGAACATAGCTGTGCATATGTCTGCTCTTGTCATGGGCTCTCACTTCTTTAGGATATATACCTAGTAATGGAATGTCTGGGTCAAATGGTATTTCTAATTCCAACTTTTGAATGAATCGCCATACTGCTTTCCACAGTGGTTGTACCATTTTACAGTCCCACCAGCAGTGTATGAGAGTCCCAATCTCTCCACATCCTTACCAGCATTTGTTATTTTCTGCCTTGTTGAACTTTGCTACTAGCACTGGAGCAAGATGGTATCTCATTGTTGTTTTGATTTGCATCTCTCTAATGGTTAATGATCATGACCATTTCTTCATATGTTTGTTCGCTACCTGTATAGCCTCCTTGGTGAAGTGTCTATTCATGTCTTCTGCCCATTTTTTAATTGAATTATTTGTTTTTTTATTATTGAGGTGTTGGAGTTTTCTATAAGTTCTAGAGATAAGTCCCTTGTCAGATATGTTATTACCAACTATTTTTTCCCAATCTGTAGGTTCTATTTTGACTCTTTTGGAGAAGTCTTTGGAAGCACATAAAAATTAATTTTTAGAAGATCCCATTCATCTAGTTTCTCTTCTGCTGTTTGTGCATTTTGGTTACTCTTGATAGTCTATTTATGCCATATATTGTTGTTGTTGTTGTTGTT
>NW_006921792.1:2458189-2496099 GCF_000298275.1 Orycteropus afer afer | reverse complement strand
TTTATGTTTATGGCTTATGAATTATTTTTACATAGAATACCTTTAAAAGTCCTGTACTAACTACATTTATTTTTTCTCCATGTGATATGTTCAGTTTGTGAGGATATAACAGGGAATATAGTTGAGTACAGTTTAGGCCAGGTGCTGTCAGAAATGTGTTTATGCATTACCTCATTTTATCGAACACAATCTGGGAGATAAATACTCTTTTCATCTCTATTTTAGAGAAGAGGAAAAGTAGGCAAGGAGGTGAAGTAATTTGTCTAACATTACACAGCTCTCAGAGCCAGGAGCTGAACATGCAGTTTGACTCCAAAATCCAGATATAGCATCTGCTGAGGAAATCCATTTGAGATGGATTTTTGCTGAGGAACATACTAACCTAATCGGGTTCTGATGATCTACCACAGCCAGATGATTTCCAATGGCCTTCAGCTCTAAGATTTCCCAGCCAGCATGGGCTCTAGCTCTGTCTCAGCAGCATCTGGCTGTTAGGCCATGGTCAAGTCACCTGATCTCAGCCCATGAAAGACACACTGCTGAATGACTCAAATGAGATAACAGTGTTTAAAGAGCTAATGGTAAGTGCAGAGGTGATTGAAAGACATGTTTTCTGCCCTCAAGAATTTTACTGTCTTTAGATCAGAAGGTCCACACCTAAAGCCCTCAGAGGCCAGGCAAGTAGCAGCAATGAGTTAGCAAGCAGGTAGTTACAATGCAGGAGGCCTTGGAGCAGCCAGAATGCAATTCCTGACAATCGTTCCAGTGTGAGTACAAAGGGAGAGTAGTATTTCCAAATTAAGAGAATTTAGAATGCCTACCGTTTAGATGAGCTCTCCAAAATTTTAAATGGAGGCAACTAATTAGAACAGTTTTTGTAATGCATGTTATTTTTAAATCCAGAGGCCTAACAAACTCTTTTTAGGAATTTACTTTGCCTGGGAGCATTCATTTGCACCCCTGCTTTATAAAGAGCCTGAAATGGGTAGAGCAGGTTCTTATCCATTTAACTTGATGGCACATCCACAGTGTTCATAATGTTAGTGTCGTTTTTACAGTTGTCTTGATCTTGAAAGCCCAGAACTTCCAAGCATATAAAGTGAAGTGTGTGTATGTATGGGGGTGTCGGGTGGTGTGAAGTGGACAAGACAGTGGTCATTTCATTAAGTTGATGTCAACTTCACACCATCCTCCTCCATATACTGCATCATCATTGCTGATCTGCAATGACTGTATAAAGAGCTCTGGTGGCAAAGTGGATAAAGCATTTGGCTGCTAACCAGAAGGTCAACAGTTTAAACTCACCAGTTACTCCACAGCAGAAAGATGAAGCACTCTGCTTCTGCAAAGATTTACAGCCTTGGAAACCCTATGGGACAGTTCTACTCTGACCTAAAGGATCACTATGGGTCAGAATTGAGTCAGTGGCAATGGTTTGGTTTAGTTACTATATTGGTGCAGCCACCAAGAGACACAGAGCACATCTGTTCCTTTGTCAGTGACTTCACTTGACACGACTGGTGTCATCGCCAGTTGGCATTTAGATTGTGGACCCTGTCACTTCCAGGCCCGAGCTGTAAGCAGCTGTTGTTATTATATACACTTACCCCAAACAGTAGAGCCTTCAGAAACCTACACCCACACTACTTCTGCTCTGGGAACTGTGGAAAGTACTCAGGCACACACTCAAGGGATTTTATCTTATTAATCTTTGAAAAACATTGGCAAATGGACAGGAGTCAAATAAGATATTTGGCCACATTCAACATATGCTGGTTTTCAGTTTTACGCCTAATGATTGAAGAGGACTTTTCATTAAGCTTGGCACTCCTCCTCCTATCTAAATTCCATTTTTAATTTAAGCTTTCTATTGTGGTTTTCTCTTTATTTGAATGGAGCTCACTCTTTCCCTGACAGCTACAGCAGCGTTTGTAGGTGACACTACAGAGGAATATTAATAAGTGCTCACTGGATGTGGTTTTCTTTCTTCAGTGTCTCTTGTGTAAGATATTGGAGTTATTAGAGGTTTTCAGAGTTATTACTCTTTATTTTGGTTTCTATTGTTGGTGCAAGAGTGTTTAACATTTTACATTAATTGAGAAAAGTTATACTAAATGAAGGAATTGTTATAAACATTTTTATGTACAATATTGACAGCAATAACAAAAGGAATTGAATTTGTTAGACATGGATGTTTTCTTGAAAATACACACCCACATATGCACAAGCACACACATGCATATATATACATATGTGCTAATGCTATTTATTTTCCTAAGAAAGATTAAAATATTCCAAATCATATTCTTCAGGGGTTTTTTTTCTTTTTTGTGTGTGTGTTTATTTTTCATTTTGCTTACAGAATTATGTGTACAAATCTTCTCCCTTGAAGCATTTAAAATCATTTTTTTCCAAGGTTGGTACCTATGATTTTAGTTTTTGTTTTTTCATATATAGCCCAGAAAAGTCTCAAAATGCATGTGACAAAAAGAATATCTGCTTTTATTTATCTTGAATTGAGGTAGTGCTGCTATTACTGTGAAGACAATTTCCCTCTTATATTGAGACTTACAAAGACAATTTTTCTCTTATACTGAAAGTAGAGCAGTGTTGGGAAATAAAAAGTACATAATGAATGACCTCTAGTTCTAGAAAGTCTACAATCTCAGATTCGTAATGAAATATCAGAACAAGTGAGGAAGGAACCCTAACAGGAAAAAATTGCTTTAGCCTTGTAAAACACATTCCACTTCTGTAAAATCCATATTGCATTCATGGTTCATTAATTAAGAATCTGACAATGAGGATTTGCCTCCTCTCGTACTCTGAAAGCTACAGACATTTGTTTGGTCCTGTGGGACTGCAGGTATGTACAAGTTCACTCCATTCTGCTATCAGACATGTTTTCCCTTCTGATATAATATCACTGACCTCTCAAGAGAGGAGAAATAGCAAGCTATTTATCACCAGGTCAATTTTGGGAAGACAACTTGGGTAACCTTTTTAACAACATGGTCTTTAGACCTAGAGAATCATGCTAGTCATGGGACTTGGCATGGTATAGAGCAGCGTTGGCAAACTTTTTCCATAAAGGTCCGAATAATAAGTGGTTCTACCTTGAGGGCCATGTGGTCGCTCTTGGAAATACTCAACTCTGCCATTGGTGCAAAAGCAGATATAGACAACATGGAACTGAATGGGCATGACTGTGTTCCAATAACATTTTATTTATGGGAACTAAAATTTGAATTTCATGATGTTCATGTGTTAAACAGTTTTCTTTTTTATTTTTTTCAACCATTTAAAAATATAAAAAGCATTTTTAACTTATGGGCCATTCAAAAACAGGCAGAGGGCTGGATTTGACCCATGGTCCATGGTTTCCTGGTACCTGGTGAAGGGGAAAAATGTGATTCCAAGGCCAAATGACAAATCAAGGTTCAAATTCTCACTCTGCCAAATATTAGCCTTGTAACCTTTGTCAGTCTCATCAACTTCCATAATGCCCACCTCACAGAAATGAGACTCAGTGACAAAAATGGGGCGCAAAGTGGTTGGTCCCCTTTCCCTCCAGCGTCTGGCTGGAGGAGGCTAAATTTCTCTCTGTGGGAACTAAATAATACATTTCAATTTGTGGCAGTCAAACTTCTAGCAGTAAATCTCATTTTATTAAAATAAAAATTCCAGTTTAGCTCATGTTTATTTACTCCATCAAAATAAAACTTCTTCCTACAAAAGGTTTTGAGAGTGCAATTAAGAAACTACAGACTTCCCAAATTACAGACTCCTAGAAGAAGAAAAAACCCCATGTTTTCATCAGACACACAATAGAGGTCTTATTAAATGATAGAAAGCTCTGTCCTGTGATGGATTCTGCTAGGCTGAACAGCGTCTATGGAATTCTTTGTTTTCCTGGGAGAGGTAAATTCTTTCTCCTGGGATCAGTGCCCTGAAAGTTCAGAGTGCACCCAAAGTGGTAAGTCATGCTTCTCCAGGGCTTCTTGAATATTGTTAATAGTTGGACCTTAAGCTGCTCTCAGAATAAATAAAACTTTGTGCCTGCTGCCTAACCTAGAACAAAACTCTCAGCTTTACAACTTGGTGCCTCCCATCTGACACCTGTTGAAAAGAAGCAATTGGGAGAATTCTGTAACCCGTCCTCCCATATGCAGCCTTCAAAGAGCCAGGCAACTCAATAGGTGGACACTGAGCCATGTTTAAATCTGCTTCATCCTTCTAAGGGTGTGGGCACATTTAGTGGCCCTTTGCTCATCCCAAAGCAAGGGGCATAAAGACCATCTGTCAGAAGCCAATGCAAAGCGTGGAAGGGAGGGAGCTAGACCCCTTACTGCCATGTGAATCCTCAAGTCAGGCCATGAGGTGGTAGGTAGGTGTTATGGATTGAATGGTGTCCGCCCAGAAGATACATTACACCTTACCTCTGTACCTGGAAATGTGACTCTTTTTTGGAAACCGAGGCTTCCTTTTGTTGTGTTAATGAGGTCATACCAAAGTAGCGTAGATTGTAAACATAATCACTTCTCAATGGAGTCTTATAAAGTGAGCAGAATAGACATAGGGACACACACACAAAGGGAAGGCAGACACCATGTGAGGCCCCATCTACAAGCAAAGGAATGCCAACAATCACTGGCAGACACTGGAATGAGGGAAGAAGCCCTCAGAAGGAATCGCCCCAGCCAAGACCCTGATTTGGATTTTTAGCCTCAAGAACCGCGAGAAAATAAATTTCTGTTCTCCAAAACCACCCACTTGTGGTATTTTTTGTTACAGGAGTACAAGGTAACTTAGAGCAAAAAATGGTTGGATCCACTGTTCTGTCATGATCAGGGAGTCAGAATGGACCAGTAAGACAGATAGGGTAGGAAAGACATAGTTGATGGAGCTACAGAGCATGTCAGAATCCTGTAAAGCCCAGCAGTCCAGAAGAGGGATGCCTGTGGGGCTCTGGTGAGGGGATCTTGGGAAGTGCAGTGATGACACACCATTTCGATCCATGACACACCATTTTCCATCCAAGCTTTCATGACACTTTGTGAGGCAGCCTACTCTGTGTCCATATCCACCTCATATGGTTAAATGAGAGAACTTCATATAGGAACCACTGTAAATCAAGAGATTGAAGAAGGTTTACATAAAGTGACTTGTTTTTAATGCTTGTAGAGTTTGGAAAAAGAAGAGCAGTTTGCTTCTTATATCAGTATGAATAAATATTCTTGGTGGGTGGCAGATCTGTGTGTTTATCTATACATATGTATACATGTACTTGGGGTGTGAATATATGTACATATGCACACACAAACACATGCTTCTCTGTGGTGGAACACCCTTCGTGTCATTAATGGATGCTGCTTTTAGGAACAGAATGAATCAAATAAATACTGTTCTTTCCGGTTTAGGGAGGTCTGGCCTGCCGTGTTTCTATTTTTACTTCTTTTGGCTTATTTGCCACCCACATTCCTAAAAGAGAGCAGAAAGAAAAATTTTAATTCCCGTGTTCTGGTTGGTTCCTGCGTACACTTACTGTCAGGAGAATTTTTTTTTGTTAAATTCTGTAGTCTAGCTGCCCTGCCTGCCTTACAAGAATTCAGACTTTGGGATGCTAGCAAAGAAAGACAGCAGCCTCAGCTACGGGCCACCCATGAATGAGCCACAGGCCAAATCCCTATTCCTGCTCACAGCTCCTGCTTCCCAGGGCCAGTGCTAGCTTTGTTTGGCCCCAGATGCAAAGAAACTCAACTGAAAACACGTGCAGATATGAATGAAAATTTATCTACACAATGCCTTGGGATAGAGTGGAGTTGTAAAGAGGACAGTTTTCGAGTTTCAACCTTGGCTGTGCTAATTATGGGGGCAACAGTAGTTTAGTGGTAGAATTCTCACTTTCCATGCAGGAGGCCAGGGTTTGATTCCTAAGCAAGGCACTTCATGAGCTGCCACCATCTATCTGTCATGTTACTATGATGCTGAACAGGTTTGAGTAGACCTTCCACGCTAAAATGAACTAGGAAGAAAGGCCTGCTGTTTTACTTCTGAAAATCAGGCAATGGAAACCCTGTGGAGCACAATGTTGTTGTTATATGCCATCAAGTTGGCCCTGACTCATAGCGACCCCTCTTTGGGTTGCCTCCTTTCGAGGAGTGGCTGGTAGGTTTGAACCACCAGCCTTTTGGTTAGCAGTCAAGTGCCTTAGGCACTATGCTATCAGAGCTCCTCATCCCAATCTCATTGTGCTTAGGGTAGTAACTTTCTGGCAAGTAGGAACAACAAACCAAACCCATCATTATCAAGTTACAGGGTGTTACCAAGTGTAACTGCTCCATAGAGTTTTCTTGGCTGTAATCTTAATATAGAAGCAGATTACCAGAACTTTCTTCCATGGTGCTGCTGCATGGATTCAAACTATCAACTTTTAGTTAGTAGTCAAGCGCAAACCATTTGTGCCAGCCAGGACCTAATAACAACAACGTGCTAATTAGTAACCATGTGACCTCGGCAAAAGTACTCAATATTTCTAAACCTCTGTTCTCTCATCTAAAAAATGAACATGATACTACTCAATCAGATTGTTATAAAAACTGAATGAAATAATGAATGTAAAACATTGAGCACAGTGCCTAGCACATAGAAAATGCTCAGGAAAAGATACTGTAGTTGATGCAACTCCAGTAATGCAATGGTTAAGCGCTCAAGTGCCAACCAAGAGGTTGGTGGTTGGTACCCACTCAGCGGCTCCATGGGAGAAAAGCCTGGTGATCTGCTCCCATAAAGATCACAGCCTAGAAATCTTATGGGGCAGTTCCACTCTATATACCTGTGTTGCCATGAGTTAGAATTGACTCAACAGTAACTAACAACAACTGTAGTAGTAACACAATACAACTTTCATTAATTAATTAGGGCTCCTTTACTATTGCCAAGAAGCTCTAGTTGCACTGTGATAAGGCATTCGACTGTTAACCGAAAATCGGCAGTTCAAACCCACCAGCTGCTCCACAGGAGAAAGATGAGGCTGTCTGCTTCCGAAAAGATTTACAGCCCTGGAAACCCTGTGGGGGTCACCATGAGTCGGAATCAACTCAGTGGCAGTGAGTTTGGAGTTACCATTGCCAGGAGACTTAATGGCACAGTGGTTAAGCACTCGACTGCTAACCAAAGAGTCTACGTGGTTCAAACCCATCAGCCATTCTGCCGGAGAAAGATGTGGAAGTCTACTTCCATAAAGATCACGGCCTTGGGAACCCTGTGGGGCAGTTCTACCCTATTCTATCGGGTCCCGATGAATTGCAATCAACTCAACATCAATGTTTTTTTTTTAATTTATTTTTTAACCATTGCCCTCACTCTGTGTTTTGTGACCTCACACCCCCTCCCTCCCTTCCTTCAGGTTATTTATACACATTGTCAACAAGTAAGAATGCCCAAACGCACAATTAAAAAAAAAAAAAAAAGTAAGAATGCATACTCTGTTAAAATAAAAGCAAAGAGATTGATTTAAGGTTGAAAAACAGTTCAAATCAGAGACACATCTGATCTCACAAAGTAAAATCAAGGCTCCGAAATGGTGGAGTAATGCCTGCATATTTATGAGGTAAAATCAAGGACTAAAGGTACAGCATTCTGATTGGAAGTTGCAGTATCAGGGAAGCTGGAGGCAGGACAACTCGAAGTGGCGGCTTTACAGTGATTGGCCGGGAACATGAATGTGGGCTATTTGGATCGGTTAGTTTAAATGAATGACTAACGGGAGTTTTACAGGTAGTCATTATCTTAAAACATTTTCTGAGGGTTGCAGATGGAATTTCTTATAGGGTTCTTGTGTCAAGACCCTCCCTTAAGAACATTCTTTCTATATCTTTAGTTTGAGAAAAACATTTCCTGTATTATTGTAATTACATCTGTGTAAGGCTTTGATGGTTACAAGGGAAATAAGCAAAAGCTAAGGCTGGCAGTTCAAACCCACCAGCCACTCCTGGGAAGGAAGGTTGGGCAATCTACTTCCGTAGAAATACTACCTCTAGTGATACCACCTCGGAAACCCAAGGAGGGATCGCTATGAGTCGGTTCCAACTCCATGGCACATAACAACAACAACAAGGAAGATTGAAGAAGTGATGCATTTGAATTGTGATGTTGGGAAAGAATACTGAAAGTACCATGGACTGCCAGAAAAACAAACAAATCTGTCTTGGAGGAAGTGCAGCTGGAATGCTCCTTAGAAATGAGAATGGCCAGACTTCATCTCACCTACTTCAGTCATGTTGTCAGAAGGGACCATTCCCTGGACAAGGATATCATGCTTGGTAAAGTAGAGGGTCAGTGAAAAAGAAGATTCTCAATGTGATGAATTGACACAGTGGCTGTGACAATGACTCAAGCATAGCAAGGATTGTGAGGATGGCACAGGACTGGGCACTGTCTCATTCTGTCATAGATAGGGTCACTATGAATTGGAACCAATACAACAGCACCTAACAACAACAACATGGACTCAGGGCTCAGACTTGGATCAATCATTCTAATACAAGTCAAGCATCCCAGTTTTGGAACTCTCACACAATATAAAGCCTTGTTCTAAAAATAATTGTCAAAACATTTGGACAAAAGGTAATGCCATTTCCTCTGACACACATTGCTTTCTGGGTAGCATAGTGCCTAAGGCATTTGATTGTTAACCAGAAGGCTGGCAGTTCAAACCCACCAACCACTTCTCAGAAGGAAGGTTGGGCAGTCTATTTCCATAGTGATACTGCCGCAGAAACCCAAGGAGGGGTCGCTATGAGTCGGGATCAACTTGACAGCAGTGACTTTGGTTTGGTTTGGTAAAAAAACTGGAGGAGAAATGTTCACCACAGGAAGGAAGAAGTTGGCCTCCTTGGAAAACTCTTGTGGTGAACCTTGAAGCCTTCCTGTCCCCTTAGGCTAGGCTGGAGCTGCTCCTACTGTTGTTTCTACATTCAACAGTTCTCCAGCTTTTCCATGCAGATGGGCTGGTGAATTGTTTGGGGTGTTTTGTGTTTGTTTTCTTTACTTCTTTTTTGTCCTCTCTCCTTTTCTGGGATTTCTATGCTACTAGCAGCCTAATGTTTCTTTCCTGGGCTCTCCTTGAAGTGCAACACTGTCCTTCAAAACAAAACTGTTTGAGGGTGAGTCAGCTGCCAGGTCAAATTCTTACCAACCAGCACTGAGGCCTTGCAAAGAACTTCATTATCTCTGCCGTTTTCTTTCTTTCATGGCACCCTGAGTCTTGATGCCCTTCTCTGATTTGCCCTATCCATCTAGGTGGATTTTAAGCTTCACAGACTCCTAAATAGAGCATGGAAAGATGAATAAGAGTATTTGGGGGCAGACAAAAGGGAAACCAGGTAATGCAGTGGTTAAGCCCTGGGCTGATAACCAAAAGATCGGTGGTCCAAACCCTTGATGTGATAAAGTGATGGGGCAGGCGGCTTCTATAAAGATTAAAAACCAAACTCACTACTGTTGAGTCGGATCCAACTCATAGCTACCCCTCCTTGGGTTTCCGAGGCAGTATCACTACAGAAGTAGATTGCCCAATCTTCCTTCCGAGGAGTGGCTGGTGGGTTTGAACCATCAGCCTTCTGGATAGCAGTCAAGTGCATTAGGCACTATGCTACCAGAGCTCCCCTTGTAGCTGTATACTAGATTATTAATAATGCCCGCTTTGTTGATGTTAGCTGCATTCATCAGCCCTGACTCATGGCAACCCCATGCACAAAGAAACAAAACACTGTCCAGTCCAGTGCCATCCCCATGATGGGTTGCAGACTGGATCACTGTGATCCATGGGGTTTCCAATGGCAGATTTTTGAAAGTAAATTGCTAGGCTTTTTTTCCTACTCTGTCTTAGTCTGGAAGGTCCATTAAAACCTGCTCAGCATCATAGCAACCCACAAGCCTTTATGACATGTGTGATGGCTGCATGAGGTACTGGCAGGGGATCAAACATGAGTCTCTCATGGAAGGCAAGAATTCTACCCCTGAACCACTACCACCGGAAAAAAAAAAAAATTCCACTGCCATCGAGTCAATTCTGAGTCATAGCAACTCTTTAGGACAGAGAAGAAATGCCCCATAGCATTTCCAAGGGTATGAATCTTTACAGAAGCAGACTGCCACATCTTTCTCCTGCAGAGCAGTCGATGGGTTCAAACTACCAATTTTTTATTTGGCAGGTGAGCGCTTTAGTCACCATGCCACCAGGGCTCCAGTGAAGCACCCCTACACTCTAATATCTACCTTACGGGGTTGTTATAAAGATTAAAAGAGAAAATAAGCACTTAGCAGAGTGTCTGGCACGCAATAAATCTTCAAGAAATGGCAGTTACCTCTCACTATTACCACAAGGTGTACTGGTTTCACAGAAAATTCTGAAACATCAAACTGGAGAATTCAGAGAGACCATTTTATTTTGATTTTTATAACAAAGTACTTTAGTACAATACTACTTCCTCTTTAGATTCCACAGCTACTAAAACCACACCTGCCTATTCCTGTAATTCTTTTAACACCGGTATCACCATGCTTCTCATGGTGCTGGAAAAAACTCATTGAGTCACTGACCCTGTCTACTGTCAGAAATTATTTCAATCTGACCAACACAGTTTATCTGAGCATCCCTTGCTGATGTGTCAACTCACTTCTTTTGCTTCTCATCCTCCATGCTCCTCCAGAAAAATTGTGTGTTCCAAAGGGACTGGGTTTTGCTACCAGTGAGTGAGATCATGAGGTGGGGAAATAGCAATGTGCTTGTCAGTGAGTTAGAAACATTCATGGCCTGAGGTAAAGGGGTGTTGGCAGGATCTGAGGCCCCTGGGTGGTAGGTGGAGAGGGTGGTTCTAGTGAAATCTTGGTACAGGTCTCACCAGCACAGCTGTTTGGAATGGAAGAGGGACCAGGGGAAACCCATGAGAGAAATGGAATTTTCAAAATGGCCTACATTTTCAATCCACATACTATTGGGGGAGGAAAAAAAATACCATGTATATATTAACCTGGAGATAATCTGGTGATTTTTAAGTCTCTAAGAAAGAATTTGTGGAATGAAAGGCAACTTTCTGACCTGGCCCCCAGAGGGCCTAACCTTGCTAACTGGGATGAAATGTTCCCAACTACAGGGTTTTGGTGTTACAGCACAGCCTAGCCACAAAGGTTATCCCTGTGCTTCAGGCTTTAGCTCAAACACCCTTTTTCAGATCCTCCATCTTAAAGAAGACTGAGGCCATATCTAGTGAGAGGACAATAACTGGGCGCCAGCCTGGGCCATTGATTGTGGGGGAAGGAAACCAAACCAAACTCACCTCTGTCAAGTTGATTCCAACTCATAGCAACTCTTTAGGGCAGAGAAGAACCGTTCCATACAGTTTCCAAGGCTGTAAATCTTTAACGAAGCACACTGCCTCATCTTTCTCCCCAGCTACTGGTGGGTTCAAACCTCCCACCTTTTGGTTAGCAGCCAAATGCTTTAATCACAGTACCACCAGAGCTCCTTGTGGAGAAGGAAGCACATTATTAAAAGAACAGAGCCCTTTGGTTGCCTCTTCTGGTAGAGTCACAGTTTTTCTTTCATGTCTTTTTGGCAACCATCATGTTAACACATTGCCTTTAAAATGTGTTGGCAAAGTCCTATTATTGGAGGAAGTGCTCAGGGATATACGCCTCTCCAGCTTTCTGTTTCATTTCCATTACCTCATGTGTGAGTGCATGTGCACATCCACATGTTATGTTAGCTGACAGGTGATATGCTTCTTTCTTTGGGACGAACCTAACATTATGTTGTGTACTTCTCACTATACCTGTGTTAAGCCATGGAATTTTTAATGGTGGCTAATGGAGGAAGCAGAGGGAGTTCCTAGATGATACAGTTAAGCACTTGGCTACTAAATGAAAGATTGATAGTTTGAAGCCACCCAGAGGCACCTCAGAAAAAAAGGGCTGGCAATTTGCTTCCAAAACTCACAGCCATGAAACCTCTGTGGAGCACAGGTCTACACTGCACACATGGATCACCCTAGTTCTGTTTTTTTTTTTTTTTTTTTAAATGGGGGACTCATTTACATTAAGATCACTCTTTGAAAGACTTCAGTACAAAGCAGCCTCCTCTTTACCATACTGCTGAATCTTCTTGTTCTGGTTACCTAGTGCTGCTCTGACAGAATATACCACAAATGAGATGCTTGAACAAACTGGAGTTTGTTCTTACAATTTGGAGGCTTTAAGTCCAAGTTCAAAGTGTCAGGCTCTAGGGGCTGCATGAAAGCCCCTCAACCTTGGGGTTTAGCTCTGCCTCCTGCTCCCAGCCCACTGGAGCTAGAGGCTTGTCTTCACTCAGGCAGCTGCTGGCTGCTGAGGCTGACAAACCCAAGGTAGGCAAGTGAAAAGGCACAGTCTCGATGCCCGATGTTACCAAACCACACAGCAGGCCATTAATTCAAGTCCATTGAAAGTCCCAAGGTTGGCAGAGCACGGCAGGCTGCTGAACAACAACTTGGCTACATGCAGGGTTCAAGCGTGCCATAAGCTGGAGACCATTCCCAAAGCTGTTTCTTATGTACGGGAAGCAGACCATATCCCTAAAGCAGCTACTCAGCTGCTTGTGGTAGGTCTCATCATGGAGTTGATTGCCAGTCTCATCATGGGAAACAACTACCACCAGCTGCCCAGCCACTCAACCAGGCCTAGCCAAGTTGACACACAAACTTAACCACCACACTTCTCTATCCAGATTCATTTTCTCTTTTAGGGCTCCTTTTCTTCCTCAATCATTTTTTTATATCTACTATTTCTTCTGCCCCCTTTCTCCCTTATGTTTCTCAGAATTATCAGATAGCTGGTGAATTAAAAGAAGAAATGGGCTATAAAATGCTACTATTGTAGCTCTTCTACTGCTAATATATTTTAATACATTAGAAAAACAGCCTCTCTTCCTTTTTTATTCCTCGCCCCAGTGGAGTTATGGAAATAGAATTGGTTTTTTGTTTGTTTGTTTGTTTTTGAGCCAATCAAACCTGGGTGCAAATCCTTATTCTTCCACTTATTAGCTATGGTAACTTGAGCTAGTTACTTCCATTTTCTGAGCCTCATTTTATTCACCTATAAATTAGAAAAAGCAATGCCTATGTCATAGAGCTGTGAGAAAGATGTACCCAAAATAAATCTAAGTGCCTCCATCATAGTTGCTATCCAGAACATATTTCCCTCCATTTTTCTTCTTCTGTGAATTCCAGTCTATTCAACAACAACAACAAAAAAAAAAATTAAGCACCTAGTATGTTCCAGATCTTATGCAGCAGGGTCCAAATGAAACAAAATACAGTTCACCACTTCAATGAACAGTCTACTGGAACCAGAGAAGTCATAAATCATCACAGAACAACATGAAACATGCCACAGGCATGAAGGGAAACCAGAGAGTGGCACCTAAGGCTTCTTGGAGATGGGGTGGGCAGGGAAGGACAGGCATTCCTGAGGAGATCACCACTGATCAAGAGCCTTGAAGGGTTCTGGAGTTCAGAGAAGGGTGTTCTGGGCAGATGGAGTAAAAAATAAAAGCATATGTTTGGGCAGTGCCGGATTACCCAATAAGCAAAGTAAGCACAGGATTTCTTGTGTTTATGTACTAAATTGTAGTGAACAATTTCACATTTTTTCACCACTTAAAAGTCTCTGCTCCTAGGTATGGCTGGCACCTGTCTGTCTCCCATCCTCACAGCACCTTCCTACAGATTCAAAGCTTCTTTTCAAATTTACACTCCTTAACAGGGATGAAGTACCCAGCAAGGTACACATGAGTAGTAAGCACATGCTTATCTTGCTTATTGGGTAATCCACCCCTGTGTTTGAGAATTTCTGCAGGTGGCATAGTGCCTAAGGCATTTGATTGCTAACCAGAAGGCTGGCGGTTCAAACCCACCAGCCATTCCTTGGAAGGAAGACTGGGCAATCTACTTCCATAGAGGTACAGCCTTGGAAACCCAAGGAGGGGTCCCTGTGAGTCAGATCTGACTCTATGGCAGTGAGTTTGGTTGTTGGTTTGTCAGTTGGAGAAAAGGGATGTTGGAGATTGAGGGGGTATTAGATGGGCAGTTGAGAAAGCCTAGGTCATGAAAAATGTTGTATGCTAAAGTTGGCGTTTAGTTTGAAAACTATGTTGTTGTTGTTTGCCATCAAGTCAGACCTGACTCATAGCGACCCCTTCTTGGGTTTCTGAGGCAGTATCACTACGGAAATAGATTGCCCAACCGTCCTTCTAGGGAGTGGTTGGTGGGTTTGAACGCCAGCCTTCTGGTTAGCAGTCAAGTCCCTTAGGTACTATGCTACCAGAGCTCCTCTTGAAAACTATGGAGGGCCCCTAATGGAGTTTAAGCTAGGGAGCTCCATGATGCAGGAAGGATTTTACCTGAAGCACAGGGGGCAACTCTAAGAAATCCTTGTTAATGTAAGGACCCTTAGAGTTCATGGGAGCTCTGGTGGGATAGTGCCTAAGGTATTTGACTGTTAACCAGAAGGCTAGTGGTTCAAACACACCAGCACCACCCACTCCTCGGAAGAAAGACTGGGCAATCTACTTCCACAGAGATACCACCTCAGAAACCCAAGTAGGGGTCGCTATGAGTCAGATTTGACTCGACGGCAGTTAGTTTTTTGTTTTTGTTTGTTTTTTTGGGGGGGGGTTTAGAGTTCATGAAAATTTCTCACAATGGTTGGCAAACAGAGAACATTTTCAGTTTAAGAAAGTATTTAGATTGAACAGAAGAGGTTAACTATTTTATGAAAAATACACTCTGATTTCATCCACAAGCACCACAAAACTAAGTAAAAGTCATTTTAACTTTGCTTCTAAAATGAAATAAGATTTCAGTGTGAAAATGCAAAAAATGTGCAAAGAGGCAAAACAGAAATCAGAAATAGAAAACATGAATATTTTCACTTACCCAGAGATAAATGTCATCTTGGACCCAAATTTATTTAAGTTTTTTCCAAAATAATTGGATCCAACCATATATACTGTCATGTGACCTGAACAAAACATCCCTCGTCACGCATTAATTTATACAACAAACTACTAAGGGTCTTCTCGGACTCAGGCAAAAATGTAATGATGAATTCCAGTGCTGGGAGAAAGGGATATAACCCAAGCATTCACGAAGTTAAGGGAGAGCCCAACAAGGGAGCTATACAGCTCTGGGAGCTGAAAGTTGGATCTTGAAGGATTTCAAAATTTGCATGGCATAGAAGAATAGAAAGTGTTTACTAGACAAAGAAACAGCCAGTGAGGAACTACTAGAAACCTTGATAGATCATGATCTGGGGGAAGCCAGGGAGAAGTCTAGCTTGCCTGGGTGGTATAATGAGTGGATGGGTCTCCACAGGAGGTGAGCAGAGGGCTGTGGGATGGGATTATGACAGCCCTCATTTGCTAGGCTATACAAAGAAAAAAGAAAAAAAAAAAAAAAGCAGACTCACTGCCGGGGAGTAGATTGACTCATAGTGACCCCTCCTTGGGTTTCTGAGGCCATATCTCTGGAAGTAGATTGTCCAACCTTTCTTCCGAGGAGTGGCTGGTGGGTTTGAACCGCCAGCCTCCTGGTTAGCAGTCAAAATGCCTTTTCCGCTGCACCACCAGAGCGCCCTCTTCTGTATCAGATAATAGGAAATCAATTACTCCCTTATATTAAGGGAAATGATACTAAGGACCACAACCAAAACCTTTTGCTTTGCTCTTAAGAATACACTTTGTAAAATTTTTTTATATAATAGCATCTTCATATACAGTCTATGAATGAATAGTTCTCAGAAAATTCTCATCACCTCCGCAGAAGCTTTTTTAACACCTTTTGGGATTTTGTAGTGACCTACCTTTCAAACGCAAAGTTCAAATTGGTCCTTCAAGGGACCCTGGGTAGAACTTATTCAGGCCACTCTCCAGGGTAGAAAGGCATGTGTTTGGCCATACTAGACGCCAGAACCTCCAGGGTCTGTGATGATAAGAAAGGCTCTGGAACCCAGTAACGCCATATCTCGTTTTATCGCTGTTTCGTTACGTTTTGCAGATACTGCTTTTTTTTTTTTTTTTTCCCACAAAATGAAAATGTGTGGCACCGTGCATGAGCAAGTCTATCCGCGTCATGTTTCCAACAGCATTCGCTCACTTAGGGTCCTGTGTCCATTTTGGCAATTCTCACAATATTTCAAACTTTTTCCTAATGCTATTATTGCACATTCAATCGACTATAATGTAAACTTAACTTTTATATGCACTGGGAAACCAAAATATTTTGTGGCTCGCTTTATTGTGGTATTCTCTCTTTATTGCAGTCGTCCAGAACTGAACACACAGCATCTCCGAAGTAAGCCTGTATTCCCTTTTTTTTCCCCTCCGAACCAAATTGTTTCTTAATCAGCTCACTGGTGCCACCCAGTGGTAAGAGCTGGACTATAGCTTTAAAAGTCTGCACCGCAGGAATCCCATTGAAAAACTTCCTTAAGTTTCTGGCCCCTTAGTTCAGTCATTCTTTTCCTATGGGAATTTTAAGAGATATCCCAGTAAACAATTTTTCTCCTGAATTTTAAGGCAGCACAGTGTGGTGAGGAAAGCACAACTCTTTGCAGACTAACATAGTGATCTTGAATATGTCCCATATCCTCCCTAAAACGGTTACCTCCTCTTCCCCCCGCCCCCCCAAAAAAACAACTCTATTTTTCTTGTGAGAGTTCTGGTGACATAGAGCCTGGTGGCATTTGACTGCTAACCAGAAGCCTGGAGGTTCAAACCCACCAACCACTCCTCAGAAGGAAAACTGGGAAATCTACTTTAGTAGAGATACTGGCTCAGAAACCCAAGGAGGGTTCTCTATGAGATGGATTCGACTATTTGGCAGTGAGTTTGGTTTGGTTTTTGGCCTATATTTCTTGTAAGGAGTCCGGGTGGAACAATGGTTAAGTGCTTGGCTGCTAACCAGAAGGTCAGTAGTTCAACTCAGCAGCCACGCCATGGTGAAAAAAAAAAAAAACCCTGGCAATCCACTCTGTTGTTGTTATTTGCCGGGGGGGTCGGCCCTGACTCATAGCGACCCCTCCTTGGGTTTCCGAGGCAGTATCACTGCGGAAGTAGGATTGCCCAACCTTCCTTCCGAGGAGTGGCTGGCGGGTATGAACCTCCAGCCTTCAGGTTAGCAGTCAAGTTCCTTAGGCACTATGCTACCAGAGCTCCTGCAATCCACTCTGGTAAGGGTTAAACCAAAAAAAGAAAAAAAAAAAACACTCACTGCCATCAAATCCATTCGGACTCATAGTGACCCTTCTTTGGGTTTCCAGTAAATCTTTATGGAAGTAGATTATCCAGTCTTCCTTCTGTAGAGCAGCTGGTGGGTTTGAACCACCAACCTTCTAGTTAGCAATCAGATGCCTTAGGCACTGTACTACCAGAGCTCCAGGGTAAAGCTTACAGAGGAAAACCTATAGGGCAGTTTTACCTTGTTCAACAGGATAGCTATGTATCAGAACTGACAGCACACAACAACATATTTCTAGTATTCATAGTGCCTAAAGCACTTGACTGCTAACCAGAAGGCTGGCGGTTCAAACCCACCAGCCATTCCTCGGAAGGAAGATGGGGCAATCTACTTCCGTAGTGATACTGCCTCAGAAACCCAAGGAGGGGTCGCTATGAGTCGGTCCGACTCAACAGCATGTAACAACAACAACAATGTTTTTTTGGAATTTACCCATTGCACAAATTATGACAATTCCAATTAATATCAGTCTGAATAAAGAAAACACTATCTCTTTGGCATTTGGAATATTCAAGAATGACTGTGTCCATTTTTATTTAATATATAAGTCAAACTTATGCAAATGCATATTCACAAGCATACTCAAAGGCTTTAAGCTGTAATCTTAAAATGTAGGGGAAAGAGTCAGGCCTTTCCATCAGATGGGCCTAAGTTTAAATCCCGCCCTTGCCACGTTCTGGTTATATAACTTTGACAAGTTACTTTCCTGCCTTGAACCTGTTTCCTCATCCGTACAAAGGGATGGCACATCTTACTTCACAGGTCAGGGTCCTAGTTACAGGATGTAATACAGATAGAGCAGCAGACACTGGCACTGACAATTAGCAGATCTTTGTTTAATGGAAACCAAAAGAAAAAAACAAACGCACTGCCACTGAGTCAATTCCGACTCATAGCAACCCTCATTGGGTGTCCAAGGCTGTAAATCTTTACAGGAATAGATTGCCTCATCTGCCTTCTGTGGAGCAGCTGGCGGGTTTGAACCACCAACCTTCTGGTTAGCAGCCTTACCCGCTACACCACCAGAGCTCCTTAAGAAGTGTTATTCAAGCTCTACAGCTTAGCTAGTTATCTTGAGCCAATCACTTCCACTCTGAGAGTCAGTTCCTCTTCTACCAAATGGGGATTAAGGTGCTTCTCTGAGAGTTCTCCTGATGCATCTCATAAAACAAAAACAAAAACAAACATTGTCCTCGAGTCGGACCCGACTCCTAGAGACCCCTCCTTGGGTTTCTGAGGCAGTGTCACCCTCCCTTCCTATAAGTACTAAAGTACTTATAGATACTTCATAAGTATGCATTGCAAATAAGTGCAGGCTTTGTTACACATTCTTTCTCGCCTTCACTTTCTCTCACACACATATATAACATGTCCACTTTATTTTTCCCATGTATGTCATAAAAAATGAACCCAAAACCTAATAATCTATTTGTTGTTGTTGTTATGTGCCGTCAAGTCGGACCCAACTCATAGCGACCCCTCCTTGAGTTTCCGAGGTGGTATCACTACAGAAGTAGGACTGCCCAACCTTACGTCCGAGGAGTGACTGGAGGGTTTGAACCGCCAGCCTTCTGGTTAGCAGTTAGCAGTTAGCAGTTAATAATCTATGGAGCTTTCAAAAAAAGAGCAGCAAGTTTCCTTACTTTAGGCTTATTTTCTATTTCTCACACCAGGTGCACAGGTCTTTATTTAAACAGTTGTGTACTTATCTGCCCCACTGACCCCAAAGTCCCTGTCCTGCCCTGGCCACATGGCTCCAGCATCAACACTCTAGATCCCTGGTTGGGTTCTGCCCAGCCACTCTTCTCTCCTGCTATCTATCACCCCTGTTCTCTAGCCCACCCCCCCACCCCCCCCATCGCTCCAGCCTTACCTGTCAAAGTCCATCTTCTCTTAATTTTGGAGTGAATCTCAGAGGGTCCATTATCATAGGAGTCCTCCCAAACCTTTAGTCCCCAGGTAGAAATGACTGCTGCCATGTTTGTGCCTCCGACGCATGTCCTTCTTCCAGGAAGATAGGGCAAGTATTGAGTGCTTACAATACGCATGTGTTAATACTTTTAACCTTCTCGATAACCTTCTCAGGTAGGTATCACAGTTTCCATTTCACAGATGGGGAGACTGGAGCTCATTCGTTGCTTGATTAAGCATTCATTGAACACTAACTTCTAGGTACTGGGAGTACAGGAGCCAATGGGACTGACACAGCCTCTCCCCTGTGGGAGGAGACAGGAATGAAACATATAACAGACTCTTCTAATTGTGAAGAAAGGTGCCATGAAAGAGTGGCGGAGGGGGATATGCCTTTCTCTCAGAAGTTAAGGAAAGCATACCTGAAAATGGGCATTTTAGCTAAGACCTTCAAGGTACAGGATGTCACACTGGTAATAAGGGATAGAACTGGGATCTAATGTGGGTGAGTTTGGTTCCACTATGCCCCATGCTCTCCCCTCCTGTACATATTCACATTTATGTCATTGTACATAAGTATACATACTAATCTGATATTAGTCTGTTTAGTACACTAATATATTAGTATATTAGCATCTCTCTTTTTCCCAATAGATTGTTATAACTTGAGAATAGCAACCTTGTCTCCTAGGTACCCAATACATAGTATTAGTAATAAACATAAGTAAATTCTTATTTAATTTTTAATAACATATTTGTATGTAATTGCCTATCTTTAGTAATATTATCAGATGCAAAAGTGCCTGGGTTCTACCTACGAATACTATTATTTTTTCACCAATATGTCTGTATGTTTTTCTCCTGTCTCAAGCTCCTTTTATTCAGACCTGCTTTATCAGCTAGGGTGATCCAGGTCAGCATGCAAGAGACGTGGCAGCTGGCAGCAGCTCTGTAGCAGGTGGAACGTGGAAGTAGCTCCTTCGTCTAATTAAAACAGCACTGAACATGTCCTCCCAAATGCTGAGTGGCACAGGTTACTGCCCAGGCCATTCTCAGAGATGAAAGAGGAATGCTTCCCTGCATCAGGCATTGTACTAGGAACAAGGGATACAAAGGAGACATATGTAGTGATTCAATGAGTGTTTATTTTTAGTAGTTCACAGTCTAGTGGGACCTACAGACATACCCAAAGCCCATGCACACAAGCAAAAGCACAAACCAATGTGTTACATACAAGAATATAGTTGTGCACAAGTAGAGTGAGTGGCTAACTCCACAGTGGGTTGTGTGGGGGATCAGGAAAGTTTTTTTAGGCAGGTAGAAGTCATCTTCCTTGAGTTGGGAAAAACGAATGGAAATTAGGCAAATGAAGAGTGGCAGGATGTGGTAGGAGCAGGCCGCAGGCAAGAACATCTGCCTGGGTAGAGGCCCAGAAATGAGAGAAAGGATGGCACATTTGGGATCTGCAGACACCCACAAGAGCCAGGCAGGTAAAAAAAAAAAAAAAAAAGCCAGACAGGTGATGTAAATCAGTGGAAGGCCAGGGGACTACACACTAGAGACATTCATATAGTCTTCATTTCCATTAAAAAATGTCCTCTCTCCTACTTCTCTTGACTGATACTCACTTAAGGTATCCTTCATTTTCCCACCTTTGATTTAAACTTGTTGTTGTTGTTATGTGCCATCAAGTCGGCCCTGACTCATAGCGACCCCTCCTTGGGTTGCCAAGGCAGTATCACTACGGAAGTAGATTGCCCCATACTCCTTCCAATTTAAACTTAGGTAAAAAGAAATTACTCTGTACTCTAAGAAATACAGACATCCAAATCCAATCATAACTGGCAAATAGTACTTATGTTAGTGAGACAATTGGGAATAGTGTGCATAGGAATGAGCTCTAGTGGTGCAGTGGTTAAAGCATTTGGCTGCTAACCAAAACGTCAGCAGTTCAAATCCATCAGCTATTCATTGGAGAAAGATGTAGTAGTCTGTTTCTGTAAATATTTACAGCTTTGGAAACCCTATGGGGGCAGTTCTATTCTGTCCTAATAGATGACTGAGTTAAAATCGGCTCAATGGTAGGGGATGGGTAGGTATGCACTGACAACATATTCTCGATCTGAAGGAGATAACCATTCTTTAACTCCAGTTGCTCAGGAGTTCTAATTCTTGTAATTTTTTCCAGAAAAAAATAGATTTTTTTCCCCAGAAATTTAGATTGTTTACAAAATAGCCAAGTTTTTAAATCTTGCCTTGATTTAAAACATACTGTTCTGGTTACCTATGCACTGTGACAGGAATATACCACCAATGGAATGGCTTGAAGAAACAGGAGTTTATTCTCTAATAGTTTGGAGGCTTTAAGTCTGAGTTCAAATAAGTGTTGGACTCTAGGGGCTGGGTGAAAGCCCCTCAACCTGGGGATTCAACTCTGCCTCCTGCTCCTGTCCCACTGAAGCTAAAGGCTTTTCTTCACTCAGCAGCTACTGGCTGCTGAGACTGACAAGCCCAAGGTTGAAAAGTAAAAAGGCACAGTCCCAATGTTAACCAAACCACATGGCAGGCCACTAATTCAAGTCCATTGAAAGTCCCAAAGTCAGCAGAGCATGGCAAACTGCTGAACAACGACAAGGCTACATGAAGGGTTCAAGCATCCCATAAGCTAGAGACCATTCCCCGAGGCTTCTCTTTATATACAGGAAGCAGACCACATCCCTAAGGCAGCTACTCACCTGCTCACAGTAGATTCCTCCTCGGAGTTGATTGCTGGTCTCATCATGGGGAATACTACATCCAGCTGCCCAGCCACTCAACCAGGCCCAGCCAAGGTGACACACAAACTTAACTACCACACATACCAACCAACAAACTGCAGACTAAACCAACAAATACACCTGCATGCTGAGCCTTATTGGTGGGCCATGCTTGCAACCTCTTGTTTAAAGACTGTAATTCCCCAGCATATTTTCCAGAATCCTTCAATAAGTCCTGGCTCTGCTCATAGTTTTACCTAACTGTCCTTGTCCCCTTGTTTTCCAGAAAGAGATGACAAGCAGGATGTGTCACTAATTCTCCAGCTCATGCTTCAAAGGAAGAGGAATGCTCTTTCCTCATGGAGTCCTGAGCATGTGGGAGTCCGACTTCCCTGGCTGAAGTGGCATGCCTACTGCCAGGAGTAGGAGAGCTGGAGACCAGCGGAGACTCCTGGGTGACGTTTCCCACTCACTTCATGTGCTCTTAACCCTCTGAGTGCTGCTCGCCAAGACCTGTGCACCAGGCAGACACAACATGAAGGACAGACAAGGACCATTCCCTGGACTCTACAGACAGGGGATCTTCCAGGAGGAAGCTGCAGCATTTCCAGGCAGGTTGCAGCCCTCCTGTGACCTGCCGCCAAAGCTTTAATGGAATTCAGGTTGTGAGACTGAAATGCTTGATTTGTACTTCTCCACTCTGTCTTGTCAACCAGCCGACTTCTCTGTAATTTGTTTTCTAAATACCAAGTGAATTTTGGAACTCTGGATGCACAGCAAGTTTTTCTATAACAAGCCTTGCTTTCCGGTCTCTTAAAGCTCCTGCTCTGATCTCGTGGTTCATCCTGGTGCAGGGCTGGCAGCACCCAGCAGCACCAACACAATTCCCCCCAAAGGCAGTTTTATCAGGGACCACTCCATGGAGTGGCTTATCCTTGCCCTAAACAGGGCCTTCAGACTTTAACTACAGGGAAAAAACTAGTCCCGAGCTTAAGACTCACAAGTTACCAGTTTATCCTGAACAGAATGTTTTTGATAACCACCATCATTCCTTGCTCTTCCATTCAAGATGCTTTTTTTTCCCTATTTCCCAGAAGAGAGAAATAAAGGGTCATAAATGAGCAAGAATGATCACCAGGAGCTCTGAGCCCCATCAGTGCAGTGTTTGTTCTTTCAAGGGTAGGGAATGTGGCCATCTCTACATAACACTAAGCCACTGAAAGAAGTGCAATTGCTTAGTTGGTGTATGTGTAGATCAAACAACAAACCTACTGATTTGGAACCTTCTCAATGAGCCCTCTAAGAGGGCTTTTAAACCCCTCTGATGTGCTCTTCCTCCTCCACCTTCTCCTCTCCTATGCCATATTTTATTATGGCACAAAATTAATGTCTGATCCTATGGTTGTGCCACAGTTGCCAAGGTAACAGTGGAGCTAGAGCTAACTTCCTGCTTCTTCCCTTTCCAAGTTTTGTATTCTAATAGACAGTCACAAAATTGTGGTCCTGACAGCCTGTGATGGGGGTAATAATGCTTCAAGTGATCATTTGAATTTAATAAAATATCAGTTGGTGGAGGGAAATAGATCAGAATGTATTAGTACATTTTAATGTAATAACTATTAAAGAATAACTAAACCACTGTGGTTTCGTTGTATTATACATAATGAGTTGAAGTCTTTCATTGCTGCCAAGAGAGGCCTAGAAAGCGTGAAATCTTTGTCCAAACTAAGAAAGGGCTGTCTGTGTGCATAGTAGCATTCTACATTAATCTAACTGATCAGACCAACCCTTGTTTTGGATCTCGGGAAGGTTGTCTCCAAGAATCCAATGACGCTACTTCTCTCGATGTTGGCCACAAAAAACGTGTTTTCTTGTTTGCTTCCTAAGTAAATTTGAGGGGACAAGACAGGCAAAAAAAAAAAAAGAATGAATATTTGACTGTCCTAAGGATCCTGAGGGAGCTCTGGTTGTGCAGTCATTTGCTAACCAGAAGGTTGGAGGTTCAGAACCCCCCAGCTACTCCACAGAAGAAAGACTGGGTAATCTACATCTATAAAGATTTACCACTTCAGAAATCCAATGAGGGGATCACTATGAAGCAGAATAAACTTGATGGCAGTGGTTTTGGGTAAGGATCCTGAGAACAGAGAAACAAGAGCCCTTGATTCCCAACCTGTGCAATTCAGTAGTACCACAGGGGAGTGCAGGACCGTGGGACACAGAAATGATGGTGTGGTGGCCTTGATCTACTGGAGGAACTCTGTCCTTAAAGATCAACCACAGGCTTTTTACATTGAAATGTTTGCTCAGTTTCTGCATTTCAGTAATGCCTAAATAAGTGGGAGGCTGGGATGTAAAGACATTTGTTATTCATTCTTTTTAAGGTTATCTTCTATTAACTGTGTATATGAAATTTCCCCTCATTGGGAATTTAAAAGTCCAACTATTTTTTAAACTCCTTGAAACAGTTTCCTCCTGGTTATGTTGCTAATTGACCAATGGCCTCTTCTAGGGTAAGCTAATGGCCAACTGTTCTTATTTTTTAATTACAGGGTATTGCTGTTCCAAGGAACTTTGTTTGGCAAATTCTAAAGAAAATCATTAAAGGAGATTTTTATCTCTTTGGCCTGACTGCATCACAGTAGCTGCACCTCAGCTTACAAATGAAGGCTCCAAGCTCCCTGCAGCCCTTGGGGCATGGCCAGTCCTCTAGGTCCAAGGCTGACTGCTTCTTTCTCCTAACTTCACTGCTCCAGCGGTACAGCCCCATACCCTCTTTCCACCACCACCCCCCATATTTTTTTTAGAAATTTCAATGCTGAAATTTCAAAGTTGAGTAATTACAATTAACACCCTTTGCCTTAAATGCACCAATTGTTAACATTATCCATATTTTCTTCCTCTCTCTGTAAATATACATGCTTATTGCTAAACCATTTGAAAAGAAGTTGCAGATATCATGAAACTTAGAAATACTTCATCATGTTTCTCCTACAAATAACAGTATTTTTCCTACCAAACTGAACTATCATTATCATACCCATGAAATTAACCATCTTTATTATATGTGTCTAATGTAGGACTCCAGGAGCTCTGGTAGCATAGTGGCTAAAAGCACTTGACTGCTAACCAGACGGCTGGCGGTTCAAACCCACCAGCCACTCCTCGGAAGGAAGGTTGGGCAATCCTACTTCTGTAGTGATACTGCCTCGGAAACCCAAGGAGGGGTCGCTATGAGTCGGGGCCGACTCGACGGCACATAACAACAACAACAACAACAATGTAGGACTCATATTCAAATTTTCCAAAATGTCCTTTACAGCTTTTCTCTTTCTTTTTTTTCCAAATCCAGGATGTAATCAAGACTACACATTGCATTTACTTGTCACAATCTACTTGAGTTCCCCTGCTCTGTGTGTGTGTCCATGTCAGTGTGTGTGTATGTATGTATGTGTGTCTTTCATGACACTGACATTACTAAAGGGTTCAGGTCAATTTGTCTGTAGAATAACCTACAGTCTGAATTTGCTTTTCCTGGCTGATTCCTCATTATTAAATTCAGATTAAAACATTTTTGGCAGAAAAAAAAATCCTGTGTAAGTGATATTGTTTCACTCCTATTGCATCACATCAGGAGGTACATAATATCTACTTATCTCTTTTTGTGATCTTAAGATCAGTGGGTCTGGGTGTCATATGCCTGATGCATTCATTATAAAGTTCCTTCTTGGCTGTAAAGCTCTGAGATTAACATTTTGTGGGATGTGAGGCTATACTTATGTGCATTCCTTGATGGAATCTGGATCTGCCCCCACCCCTGCAACAAGTAAAACCATTGCTAAGATGATACAGCAGTGACCAAGGATCCATAGCTATTCACTAAGCAAAGGGAAGGGGAAACCAGAAGAGACCATGTGCAGATGCTATATGAGTATGCAGCTATAGGAATTTGTATGAAATATACATCATCTTTTTAAAAACCCTTCGGCTCCCATCCTCAGTGACCTCACATTCAGACCCATGGTTAACTTACTAGGGGTATGCATCCTTAATGGGATGATTGCCCAAGCGGACAAAAATCAGTCTTTGGGGGAGGTGTTAAAAACAATCTTAGATATAACCATGGTGCACGGCCTTGCAAAGGGCAATAGTACATACACGGATTTAAAGTATATGTGTTGTATTAAACGTTCCTGGGAATTGGGTTGAGGAGGGGGAACTATGAAAATAAAGTATCTAAAAATGCCCATAATGGAAAAAATAATAATAAGTTTAGAAATACTTATCTAGGATCATTTTCATTTCCTTAGGTTATTCATTTTCTCCTCCCGGAATGTTATCTCATTTCTAAGAGCCCAGAGTCTCAGAGTCAGGAGGAGTAGAAGCAACTTTGAGAGATTTCTTAATCCTACCCCCTTAAACCGTATCAGCAGCATTCCAAGTGGCAAACCTATTCTTATACAGATCTTCAGGCAAGAAATTCTGTAACATCCTTTGGTATAACCCAATAAACACTTTCCAACATCTGAAACAATTCCAATCTACCCAAGCCAAACTATTATGTTTGAGTTTCAGCATATCTTTTCTAGTGTTTCACATTAAGAAAAAATCCTATTATATAGGGTAAATAGAAATATACATAAGAGTTTTATTTGAATTTCCATTAAATATGTGAAGATTTACCATTTGTCCTTCAGACTCTTCCATTTCTACTCTACCGGTAGACTTCCCTTGGAAGTGTTGTTTGCCTATTGTTAAATGTTTCTTTAACTTGTCATCCTGCATTATAGACGTGGCAGCAGTAAGCATGGTAAGAAATCATTTCATGCTTTATCCAAACCCTATTGTGTCTTTGCTAAGTTCTGACTTGCTTTTTATATATTTATATATTTTTGTTTTATTTTATTTGCCCATATAAATATCTTATCTAAATTATATTCAACCATTTTACTTTCCTTCCTGGGTTTCGTTCTTTCCTACCTTGAACACTTTTACCAGATTACACAGGTGTGTGTGTGTGTGTGTGTGTGTGTGTGTTTTAAGTTACTCCTTCCTTTGACAAAACATAAGGGACTTGGATAGAATTACTTCATCTCTCTGTGGTAATTTATGCCAGTCTGTCATTCAGTCATTTATGGAAGCATATCACTTCTTACTCTCTTTATCCCTATATCCTTTCTACACCTCATGGGTATCACACTGTGAAAAAATAAATATCATAGGAAAAGTATGAACATGTCTTCTAGGTATGTGTACAAAGGCACAATCACAAAGGGAGCTGGAGATGCCATTTGGATAATATTGTTGTCATTTTTATTTTGATCTTTTTGGTCTTGAAATAGGTGATTCTCTTTTAGAATTAGCCAAACAAAGTATATTTTTGAAATAGTGATTTTTTCCTCCTGCTTTTAAAAAATATGTCTATCAACAAAAATTTTTTATAACAGATTGCTTCCCTCTGGGCAGGTACTCATTCTGGGTAAGAAATTTACAATGAGTAAACAAGGGGTTTTATGACTTTTAGAGGGAAAAGTCCATTTCAAATATTCAAGCTGTTTAACTAGCTTTTAGTGTTCTTACTTTAAAGTTTTTCAATATCTTTTTTAATTGCATCTGAAATAATGTTTACTAGATTTTAGTTCAAGTTGTAACAAAATTAAGGATTTTACTAAAAGAAAAACAGATTAATGCAATTAAATCAACTAGAAAAGCAAAATAAAATTAAAGGATATTTGTGAAATCAGTTCTATGTGAGTCTAGGAAAACAAATATCAAAAATAAAAGACATAATATCATCTAATCTGTTTTTTTTAATGTTCTATTTATTTCTTTAATGAATATATTCTTCATCTTGCAGTGGTTCTAGAGCAGTTAAATAAAAGAAAACTGTTAATTCTATATAAAATAATTCAAAATTCATTTGAAAACACACATGCACATATTTTCATTTTAGCTGAAGTTTCTTGCTCTTACAGAATTTTCCAGCAGGGTATAATTCATAGTTTAGCTTCTCAATACATTAATGTTGTGTACATATATTTTTCTTGCAGTGGGATTCAATATGAAATTTGATAACCAGGCATATAAAGATAATAAGTCTAGACCATAGAAAAACCACATGGGTCAGAGTAAATAAACTTGAATTTTAATCTCAAATTTACCACTACCTTACTTGCATGACCTTTTGTAGTCTATTTGTTTCTGAGCTATAATCTGGGTTTAAGTTGCTAGGTAATTATAATTATTATAATTTTTTAAGAAAATAAAATAAGGTAAAAATACTACCATATTTAAAAAAATTGTGTATGTGTGTGTGTGTATTTGTTGTTGTTGTTGATGATATGTGCTGTCGAGTCAGCCCCAACTCATAGCGACCCCTCCTTGGGTTTCCAAGGCAGTATCTCTACAGAAGTAGAATTGCCCAACCTTCCTTCTGAGGAGTGGCTGGTGGGTTTGAACTGCCAGCTTTCTGGTTAGCAGTCAAGTGCCTTAGGTACTAGGCTACCAGAGCTTGTATATATATATACACACACACACACACACACACACACACACACACACTGTATTTATTGATAGGGAGTTCTGGTGGTGTAGGGCCTAAGGCACTTGACAGCTAACCAGAAGGCTGGCAGTTCAAACCCACCAGCCACTCCTCGGAAGGAAACTTGGGCAATCTACTTCCATAGAGATACCGCCTCGGAAACCCCAGGAGGAGTCATTATGAATCCAATCGACTCAGTGGCAGTGAGTTTTGTTAATAAATTAATAACAGCCACTGTTGCTAGTAGCCATAATGGAATACTCCATCTGATGAAAAATACTTGTGATGTGATTTCTAGACACAGGGTAATGAGGAATAAGACTTCTGGAACTTAATCACATGTATAGACCGTTCCTCTGCTTTAGGTTGTACTATCAAGATGTGGCAAAGCAGCAGCCAGTGGACTGAATCTAGCCTGTAGGCATGTTCTGTTTGAGTCACACAGTGTCCTCCTAATTAGATAGCTCTTTTTTAAAAAAAAAAAAACAACTCATTTAAACAAATATTTAAAAAAAAAAAAAAACATTTAAAAATTAGAAAATTTGACACATGGAAACAGGATTTCTGATTTCGCTTACAAAATCAGATCTGTAACAGTAGGCTTTTGTTCTCACATAGCAGGAATTGGTTGAGACGTGGCTGCCCCATTTAGATGCAGCATGTTCTCTCCAGATTCTACTGTCTCCACCACTCCCTATTGCCTCTCAGACATGTGGCTGATTGTCAGTTGTCATTTGACCTCTTACACTGGACAAGTTCATTCATTTACATTTCTTGCTCTCTCCTGCAAGTATTTCAGGTCACAGCCCCTACTACGATGTCTAGAAAGGCCACTGAGGAATCCATGATATTAATTTTCAAATTTATCTCCCCACATTGAATATCTGCTATGTTACCAGGTTCTTTCTACCAACTAATATAAGGAGCTCTAGTTGTGTAGTGGGAGCTCTGGTAGCATAGTGGCTAAGGCACTTGACTGCTAATCAGAAGGCTGGCGGTTCAAACCCACCAGCCACTCCCCGGAAGGAAGATGGGGCAATCTACTTCCATAGTGATACTGCCTCGGAAACTCAAGGAGGGGTCGCTATGGGTCGGGTCTGACTCAATGGCACATAACAACAACAAGTTGTGTAGTGCTTAAGCATTTGGCTGTTAACCAAAAGGTCTGCAGTTCAAACCCATCAGCCACTCTGCATGAAAGAAAGATGAAATAGTCTGCTTCTGTAAAGATTTGTAGCCTTGGAAGCTTTATGGAGCTGTTCTACTCTGTCCTACAGGGTCACTATGAGTCGTAATCAACTCAATGGTGGTGGATTTGGTTTTGGTTTAGTAACTAATATTGTGTTAATGATAATAAATGGGATACAGCCTTGGAAGACAATAAATTCAAAGCAGATGACTTTCAGTTCCCAACAACAAAACGGATGTTCTCATTAAGATAATTCCTGTAGAAGTTAAGCTGATCACTAAATCTATTCTATTTTTCAATTATCTTGTCATTAAAGGATTTAATATCTATATTTAATGTCTTTAAGCCTGCTTCCAAGTAAAAATATTTGCTACATTGATCAAAATGATAAACAAATGTCTCTGAAAAGCAGTAGTAGTGCTATTTATAACAATTCCACATTTTATCTAGTTTTTCTTATTTTCATTGTTAAATAAATTTTAGCAGAATGTTTTGTTTTAACTGGAATTTTTCATTGTTTTAATGCAACACTCACCATCTAATTACATTTTCATGAAACCAAGCAAAAATCCCCAATACTTAATAAATTAAAAATTAAATGAAAAATCCAATTCAATCTAATTGATTGAGTTTGTAACTGTATTACTGCATACTAGACTGAGTTGAATATCTGTTCCAGAGGAAATCATACTATGTAATTGAGACATGACCTCACATATTATCAAATCAGCAAAAGACAAGAGTCTAAGCATTTTCAAGAAATATTTACAACATTTGTTGTTGTTATGTGCCATCAAGTCGGCCCTGACTCATAGCGACCCCTCCTTGGGTTTCCAAGGCAGTATCTCTAGGGAAGTAGATTGCCCCATCTTCCTTCTGAGGAGTGTCTGGTGGGTTTGAACCACCAACCTTCTGGTTAGCAATCAAGTGCCTAAGTACCTAAGGTACTATGCTACCAGAACTCCTATTTACAACATAGAGGAAAACATATTTACATAATCCTATGCTTATTAACTGAGAAACAATATCATTGATAACTATTCTCCATGACACATATAGGTGCCTCTACGAAGCACACACTGGTATGGCTAAAAACTGCATGTTGACTAATACACACAAGAAACTCAAAAACCAAACTTACTGCCATGAAGTCAATTCCAACTCATAGTGACCCCTATTGGATTTCCAAGGGTGTAAATCTTTATGAAAGCAGACCACCTCCTCTTTCATCCATGGAGCAGCTGGTGGGTTCAAACCACCAACCTCGTGGTTAGCAGCCAAATTCCTTAATCATTGTACCACCACAGCTCCTTTGATATACACAAGAGGCAACAGCAATTAGCAAATTCATAAATTGTGACTTGTTTATTTATCTGAAGGCTGAGCACTGGGCTGCTAACCAAAAGGTTGGTGATTCAAGCCTACCCAGTGGCTCTTCAAGAGAAAGACGTGGTGATCTGTTCCTGTAAAGATTACAGCCAGGAAAACCCCACAGGACAGCTCTACTTTGTTCACATAGGGTTGCTATGACTTGGAATCGCCTCCATAGTACCTAACAACAACAACATAGCTTGGCTTAATCCGAAGTATGAAGATACAACAAGGATGTTCATCTCACATAAGTCCACAAGGAAGGCAAAACTTGGGAGAAAATGCTTAAGCTTTTTAGCCAAGATGAAGTCTAGAAGGAGAGGTTAACATGGCAGGGAAAAGAGCACCTAAGCCTGCCCTGTCTGTGGATGTTTCTGCTGGGAAGGTAAACAAGAACATATTCTCTTCTGCTCGAAACCCTGCAAAGGCCCCACTTTTCACTCACATTAAAAGCCCCTCTGGCCCCTCTGTTGGCTTCATACATACTGGGCACACTCACCCAAATATGGCCTTTGCACTGGCTGTTCCCTCTGCCTGGCATACTCCTCCCCCAGAGAGGCACAAAGGAGTCCCTGCAGAGTGCAAACAGTTGATGCCCTTTGCTGTTAATCAAAGGGCTGGAAGTTTGAGGTGCTTCTGAAGAAAAGACTGGCCATCTACTTCCAAAAATATCAGCCACTGAAAATTCCCTGGAGCATAGTCCTAAACTGACACATATGAGGTCAGCATGTGTCAGAATCAATTCAAGAGCAATTCTGTGTTTTTTTGTTTGTTTGCTTGTTTTTCAGATATAGCCACCTGGCTAACTCCTTTAACCCCTTTGTTGTTGTTATTGTTTGCCGTCGAGTCTGCCCCGACTCATAGCGACCCCCCCTTGGGTTTCCGAGGCAGTATCACTACGGAAGTAGGATTGCCCAACCTTCCTTCTGAGGAGTGGCTGGTGGGTTTGAACCGCCAGCCTTCTGGTGAGCAGTTAAGTGCCTTAGGCACTATGCTACCAGAGCTCCTTTTAACCCCTTTAAGCCTGCTCAAATGCCACCTTCTTGATGATGCCTTTTCTGAGTGCACTTGCCCACCAGCACTGGTGATGCCTTTTTCTCTGCCTTTCTTTTTCCCATAACACTTAAATAATTTGCTTATTTGTTAAGTGTATCATAGGAGGGGCCACTGTTAGTCGGAATCAACTCAATGGCAGTGAGTTTTTTTTTTTTTTTGGTATCATTTATTGCCTGTCTCTCAATAGAATATAAGCTCCACAACATGAAGAATTTCTATTTTGTTCAGTGATGTATCTCAAGCACCTAGAACAGAGTGTCTAGCATGCAGACCTCAATAAACATGTGAAAAATGAATGAGTGAGTGAATTAAGAAATATAAATGCCTAGTTAAGATCAGTTACCGGGAAGAGGCTAATTAAAACCAATGTATAATAATGGCAATATTAATTTTATGATACTAACACAAAAGCATAGGAGCTCTGGTAGCATAGTGCCTAAGGCATTTGACTGCTAACCAGAAGGCTGGTGGTTCAAACCCACCAGCCACTCCTCAGAAGGAAGTTTGGGCAATCTACTTCCATAGTGATACTGCTTTGGAAACGCAAGGAAGGGTCGCTATGAGTCAGATCCAACTCTACGGACATAACAACAACAACAATAAATAAACACAAAAGCTTATATGTATTCAATGCTTACTACATAGATCAAGTATACTCCACTTTCTTTACATTAATAATCTCTTTTAATGCTTGAGACAAGCCCATGATGTTGACTGTCTATTTTTACACACATTTTATAGTCATGGTTACCTAAATAATTTGCCCAAGATCACAAGCAAGAAAGTGGTAAAGCTGGGCTTAATGACACACAGGTGTGGTCTGGACACCACATTATCAACTATGGGAATTGATGCCTTTGCCTCCCTGACACTGGGCTTCCTTTCAGATGGTCTCCCTCTCTGCAGACAAAGCTCCAGGTGGTTTAACAATATAGACTTCAGTTTCTTTCCTGATGATTTACTAATTTGCATTAGTGTTCCTTTGATTAGTCCATCTGAGATCAAAAAGTTTTTCTATCCAGAAGATGGACATGCAAGATAACATGACTAAAACTGAGTCAGATATTAGATAGGACAATGGATCTAACAGTAAGAAGGTGAGAATGACCAGTCCAGGGAGTGTTGAATGGTGTGAGGGTAAGGCTAGAGGCCAAGGCAGGGAATAGAAGACAATCTGGTAAGGAGGAATCAGCCAGGGTGGGTGTAGAGTGTTTCCCAGGATCAATTGAAAGGGTCCATAACAAGAATCATCTAGCTCTTGCTCCCTACTGTGAAATGGAAAAGAAGCAAGCGTTTCATTCATAGTTAAAGGAATACAAGCATATTTTTAAGAATTAATAAGCAGAAAGACCCAAAGCAGACCCAAGCAGAATATCTTACCTTTGGCAATGAGAAGTTTATAGAACTGCCACAGTTAACTTTTGCTAATTTCCCTTGTCTACTAAAGAAATTAACTAGTGTTAATTCTTCAGCCATAATTAAAATATGTGGGTGCCAAATACTTAATTAGAAACATGCAACTGAGAGGCTGGCTATAAGGTTTACTAACGTGTATATTCCATTAGCTAAATTTAGAAACAAATAGGAGTCACAGTACATTTTAAAAGCAGCATACACAGCTTCCTTTGAGGTCATTGAGAGTTGTACAGACCATAACATTCTCTAGTTCCTGGTTTCATCTGGGGATTTTTAATGTTAGGATGCAATACAGGGTTATATTTTATGGCTGGATATTTTATTAATTTATGTAGGAAGTGAATACACTATGATGTGTGGGACAGCATGGATATTGTCCACAAAATTTTTCAACCACTGTATCTGAAAGGAGGCAGCATTCATCAAGAGTGGAGAAGAAGAGGGTGGTTATTTTTCTATTAAATCACTAGATTCAGCAAGCAAGTATTGAACTGTGGAAGTTAAAGAAAATGCATTCCAAAGGCAACTCCCATTTCACACTCCCATGAATAATTTTTAGCACATGTCCAATCTTAACATGAGTTTCCTGAGGCAGTGCAGATACATAAAAGGTAGCTCTGGTACAAACTCCTGACACGGCATTATCTGGCCAATGAATTCAGCAAAACCAGATGGGCTTATGGTTTTGAAATAAAAGAAATAAAAAAAGAGCAAGTTCAGAAAATCTCTAAGAGCTGTAAGCTGGTTATGGCTGTTTTTGTCTGCTAGCATTCAGAAAAAGAAAGATTACGCTGCCCTTGGGCTCACAATATCTAATTGAAATTTGCATTATCTCTCCTAAGTGACTGCAAAAGACTTCTATGTGACTCAGATAGAGAACGTGAAAGGAGAGTACTCAAGCCCTTCACCCACTGCAAAGAGGAAAGGCAGACAAAGGAGATGGTTTGTAAAATGAGCATCGTTTGCTGGTCATGGATTGCTGAGTTGCTATCTTACAAAGTACTAGAATCAGTGCAGGTGGGTTTGTTAAATGCTTTAAGGGGAATTATGAAGGCAGTTTATAGGAAAGAAGGACTGGGAATTTACATTTACTACAGGCCTATTGTGTGGTAAGCACCATGTTCCTAGTGCTCCATGGCTACTGTCCACAAAATATGTCAACCATTGTATGTAGAAGGAGGCAGCACTCATCAAGAGAGGAGCAGGAAGAGGATGGATATTTTTATATTAAATGATTACATGTAGGGAGCAGTGGTGAGCTCACCTCAGGACAATCCCTATTCTCATCTAATCTAGGCATCATTCCAAGTGTTTAACTTCAATAAACCCAGTGAATCCTTACCATCACCTCTGAGGTAGATGCTATTATTATTACTCCATTTCACAGGTGAGAAAATTGAGGTTTGGGAATAACTCAAAATCACAAACTTGTCTAGTGGTAGAGCTGGGATTGAAACCAGGAAGCCTGTCTCCAGAACCCTTGGTCTTAATCTCTATGCTATATTTTCTGCCCCTACTTATTTATTAAGAAATTATTTCTCCTTTCAGATTGTTCACTTGCTACACTGGTGAAAAATATTCTTTCACCTTGGGAACCAAAGATAAAGAAATTACACTGGTGATATAAATGCTTCACAATACAGAAGGGTGAATCTGATGAAAATTGCCACTAAAAGTTAAGATAGTCACATTGACAAAGGGAGGAAACATGCCCATGTATCACCCCTGCCATAGATGTTGATGGCCCAGCCGCTGCCTGCAGAAGAAACAGGAAGAAAGAGTGACTCTGGATGTGCAGCAAACTTGATCGGAGCAGGTGTACAGTGGTGCTCTCAGCCCTTTGATTCCAGCCAGAGGTCCATGACATTCAACTGCTCCACAAAACAGTCTTGTTCCTGACCAGGCCATAATCTAAACCAAGGGGTGGAAGTAAACATTTTCTCCTCATATTTGTTAACTCTGATTGCACACCTATGGACTCCTTCTGTATAGAAGAAAAATAAATAAATAAATAGTCATTGAGTTGATTCCAACTCATAACAAACCAAACCAAACTCACTGCCGTAGAGTCAGATCTGACTCATAGCGACTCCTCCTTGGGTTTTCGAGGTGGTATCTCTATGGAAGTAGATTGCCCAATCTTCCTTCCAAGGAATGGCTGGTGGATTTGAACTCATAGTGACCCTATTAGACAAAGTAGAACTGCATCATAGAATTTCCAAGGCTATAATCTTCCAAAAGATTATAGCTGCCATATTTTTCTCCCAAAGATCAACTGATGGGTTTGAATTGCTGACCTTTCAGTTAGCAGACAAGTGCTTAACCACTGCACCACTAGGGCTCCTTTATGTAGAGACAAATCAAAAAGAACCAAACTCACTACCTTTGAGTCAATTCCGACTCATCGCAACCCCCTTTAAGTTTCTGAGTTGGTAAATCTTCATGGAAGTAGATTGTCCCATCTTCCTCCCGCAGAGTGGCTGGCGAGTTTGAACTGCCAACCTTCTGGTTAGCAGTCAAATGCCTTAGGCACTATGCCATGATTTTTGCTTTTAGAGATATCTGTTTATAAACAATCCAATACCAAATATTAATCATTATTATTATATCAGTTTTTCTCAAAATGAAGCCAAGGGTTAGCTACATGCCTCAAAAGCACCAGAGGTACTCCTTAGGGAGGCTGGTTGCTGGGCTTCAGCCCAGAACTACTAAACTGAAATCTCTGAGAGTGGAAGCTAGAAACTTGCACTTAAATTAAGCCACTAAACTGATTCTTATGTACCCTTAACTTTAGGAACCACTACATTAGGCCTTAAGTACACCCAGTCCTGATTGCCATTGTGTTATTAATTTGCTGCATTCCAAATTACTACAAGCCTTTGGAACTCCTGCCCAGCATTCTGACCTCCGTTTGGCTATGATGTCATAATTGTCTAGTCAGTCTTAGGACTTGCTGGGTAACAGAAAGGAAACACAGGGCAGACACAGTATATAACTGAATAAATTACAAAATTTTCCTAATGCATTTCATATTATTCATTTTTTTATCTGGGGTTTTTTCTTCAGAGATCAGTGACATGGAGCCCAACTTTGAAGGTGAGTAAGTATTTACATCTTTCACAGAAAGAATACCTGGGAGGGAAGACTTAGAATCATGAAAGATAGGTATGTGGCAATTTTCTACAGGTTGATAAAAACTTTATTGTTGGAGATTGTGATATAATTTAGGTTTTAAATATGTTTCACAAATCTTTGTGAAAAAAATATAGAGTAATGAAAAGGAAGTAGTAAAAGAAATCAACATTACATTCCTAAAGCGTGGTGTCATTTTTTTTTTTTTCCAGAGTTCCCTGATGCAATGCCTTTGTATAAACAAAATAAACAGCAAGAAAAAAATAAGGATAAAGTGCCTGCTAATGAGAAAAATGGAAATTATTATAAAGATATAAAACAATGTGAGTCTTTAAAGTTAATAGCAATACATATACAAAAACTGATTATACCAGTTTGATTTATTTTTAACTCTTTTTAAAATTCCCATAATCACTTTAACTGATTTCCTATTTCTTAAAGTCCAATTTACTTTACAGATTTTTCAGGTGCCTAAAATAGAAACTTTGTTTCCTACAACTTTTTTTAATGAAATTTCACAAAGTTCTTTTGATAATTATTTGTCATTAAAATAGAGTTTATCATAGCATTTTGATTATTTATTCATGCTAGTAATATTTGACCTAATTCTCTGGTCAGTTAACCAATACTTATTTAGAAGTGACTTCCAGAGAGTTGGAGGATCCATCAAAGTTTAGTTTGTAACTCACCATTCTCATATAGGCTTCATTTCCACGTCCCTATAGGCTGGCGGTTCAAACCCACCAGTCACTCCTCAGAAGGAAAGACTGGGCAATCTACTTCCATAGTGATACCACCTCAGAAACCCAGGGAGGGGTTGCTCTGAGTCAGACCCAATTCGTTGGCAGTGAGTTTGGGTTTTTTGGTTTATAAGGTACCTGGTGGTGTAGTGCCTAAGGCATTTGGCTGCTAACCAGAAGGCTGGTGGTTTAAACCCATCAGCCACTCCTTGGAAGGAAAGACTGGGCAATCTGCTTCGGTAAAGATACCACCTCAGAAGCCCAAGGAGGGGTTGCAAAGAGTCGGATTTGACCCAGCAGTGAGTTCAGTTTGGTTTATAAGGTACACAATTCTAAAAAAATGAAAAGTTCACTTATTAAAAAAAAAAAAACATTAAATTTAAACTTCTTATGATCTTCTTGACCTTAATGTTGTTGTTAGCTGCCATGGATTTAGCCCTCAACTCATGGCAACTCCATTGC
>NW_006921792.1:2447588-2457804 GCF_000298275.1 Orycteropus afer afer | reverse complement strand
TTCATAGTCACCAAGAAGCAGAATCATGAGTGGTGTCTAATCTATCCACTCCAGGCTGCCTCTCCTGTGTGCAAAACAGCACAATAAAAATTACATACTTTTCAGGATATACCTCTATTTTGAATTAAACAGAGAATAAATAAATTAGAGCCTGATAATTACTTGATTTACACAGAAAATTATTCTTAATTAGACATCATACCATAATCAAGACAGAGGTGTCCTTCCCTGAGTTTATCATCTTGCTGTCATGTCTTTCTCCTTACTTTTGCTTTTGTTTTTTTAATTCTGTGCTAGCATCACTTATAGCAGAATAACCTCATCTGTTTGAACAGTATAATTCAATTTAATATTATAAAGAGCAATATTGATGATATTGTCCATTTGATTTCCTGTGTGTATTGTTTTTTTAATGTAACACATGGATGCATTCCCATGTTAAAGGGTCCAAGCAAAACATAAACATAAGGAGGACAACGTGAAAGTCCTTTATCTTTCCCACTGTTCTTTCTCCCCTTCTCCCCGTGGTAATGACTATAAAAAATTATTTGCAAGTATACTTCTAGCCTTTAATATGAATTACATTATACACACACACACACACACACACACCCATATGTGTGTATGTATGTGGAGATCTTGTGGTTAAGGCATTTGGTTTTTGATAATATAAGTACCTTTTGTAATAATATTCACATCTACAAATCCGTGCAGGCATCTGTTAGCAATTATATAAGTTTTCCCATGAATCTCCTCAATAATGGCTTCTCAGTGTCATTTATCACAAGGATAGTAGTTTGTATTCTTTCCTTATTAATTTTAGTTGACCCTTGCCTAGTGAAGAATGCCTCAGATAATTTTATTTTCTGTCTTGGTTGGGCAATCTACTTCTGTAGTGATAACACCTCATAAACCCAAGGAGGGGTCTATATGAGTCAGACCTGACTCGATGGCAGTGGGTATGTTAAAAAAAAAAAAAAAAAATCAATGAGGAAAAATGTAAATGAACAAAAAGTGACTTCGCTAACTTTTGATTTTATATGTTTAGATACATTCACGACACAAGGTGTAAATGGCACTGGGCCTGAAATATCATTGAGAGCAACAACTGACGTGAATTTTATTCTAAGAAACTGTAAGTACTGGAAGTCACTGTTTCGTGTGTGAAAAGGCCTTAAAGCAGGATTTCTAAATAGTACTAGAGAGTGTTGGATAGGAAAGTGATCATAGGGGGCCTAAATCAGGAAATCTTAGTCCCTAAACAAGACTAAATTTCCCCTGTGTGATATCTGGAGCTTTGTGTCAACTTGGCTGGACCACAATTTTGTGTGGTTTAAGCAGTTGTGATGTGGGTTGTTCCAACAATGGGATCAGATATACATGTTTTGAGCAGCCGATCCATTAAAAGGGAGTTTCCTTAGGGGTGTGGGCTGCTTCCAGTATATTTATGGACATCCTGGGAAAAGAGACATTCTTCTGTGGATCGGGATTCTGTTGTGCTGTTTACAACTGTCCATGAGTGAACAGTCCACCATTCAGACTGGAGATCTTGGATTTGTCATTTGTTGGAGTCAACAGCCGGTGTACTTGAGTTCCTCAGACCCTGCGGCTGCAAGAGTTGGAAAAAAGCCTCCAGCTTGACATTTGGTCCAAGAACTTGGGACTTTCCAGCTTCTATAAGTGTGCAAGCCATTTTCCTAAGATAAATTTCTCTTTCTCTCTATATGTATGCTTTACTGGTTTTGTTTCTCTAGAGAACACAGTCTAACACACCCTTATAAGGTAGATTCTATTACCCTGAGATCCAACCGAACTTGAGTCTTCCCCTAGGCTTTCCCTTTATCCCACTTCCTCTAATACCAACACTCTTGAATCTCCATGTCCATTGCACTGACAGGGAGGTTCTTACATTTTCTAACCTCATATTTTTGGTTTGTGTAGGAAGACAAATTAGTAACTAAATTTAGGATTCTGGTGATGTAGTGCCTAAGGCATTTGACTGCTAACCAGAAGACTGGTGGTGGTTCAAACCCACCAGCCTCTCCTCAGAAGGAAGGTTGGGCAATCTGTTTCTGTAGATTGGAAACCCAAGGAGGGGTCTCTATGAGTTGTATCTGACTCAATGGCAGTGAGTTTGGTTTGGTTTTTGGTTAGAAAATTGTTGGCCTGTCTTAGATCCACTACTTTACTCCTTTCTGCTTTTTACTTTCAATTTTAAGTGTTCTTATTTTCTTTCACATCTTTCCATCAAGCATAACTATTTGACAGATAAAACTTTGTCAGCATGTCAAATTTTCCACAGTCCATGTACATGAACACAGCTTTCACCTTGTAGTGTCAACAACTCACTATCTATGAAACACCCAAAGATAAAACAAGAAAAAAAGAAAGAGAGGAAGAGAAGGAGAGTAAATAGACAGGGAGAATAGAATGTTTCTGGTTATGACGGTTTCAACATTGAGAAAAAAACAAAGTCAGTGATGCCTAATTATTAATAAAGTTATTTGGCAACACATGCAATATTTTGAGCAATTTCAAATTTTTGGATTTAGATGAGATAGGGATATTACAGGGACATACATTAATTAGATAAATTACCCATGGGAGTCTTGTTTGTACACAGCAAACGTCTTCAGTTCTTTTAGATAAGACAGAAAGCCGGCTCTGAAGTAGACCAGGTAATATAAACTTACTTAGGCAATGGGCTGAGGACTACACAACTCTGACTTCTATTCCTATAATTCAGGTCAAGTTGGATTGGGATAAGTATCTAGAGGAGCAAGTCACTTGAGGAAACAGAGATCTCTGAAATAATTATGCCTACAGATTGCATAAGTATAGTCCCTAAAAGTCTGAGGACAAAGGTGAAGTGAAGTGATACAGATACTTTTCTCCAAAGCTGAGTGTAAGGGGGCATAGCAGAGTTTGTTTCCTATTAGCACACTCATGCCATTTCTCTCTTTCATGTCATTATGCTGAGCAGCAACCACGCTGTCCTGGAATGATAGTATTACTGTGCAGGGAACACCTGAAGCCGACGTATCTCATCCAATAGATCTTCCTAATCTCTAAGGAAAGCTTGTGGCATCCTTCTCCTTGCTTGTCCTCTGTTCACAAATTGTAGGCATATTAATCCCACCTCAGGAAAGACATTATCACAAAAGCTTCACATGCCTTCCTCTTTCCCCTCTTGTAAGTTGTCTCAGGAAAATTTCTATCTTTCCTTTTATTTCCCTCTCTCTTTTTCTTTGTCTCATTTTTAGCTTAAAAGTAAGCCTAACCCACTTGCTTAAAAAACTGGAAATAGAAGTAATGTGATCTGGCAATCCCACTACTAGGGATATACCCTAGAGAAACAAGAGCTGCAACATAACAGATATATGTACAGCCATGTTCACAATAACATTATTCACAATACCAAAAAGATGGAAACAACTTAAGTGTCCATCAATGGATAAGTGGATAAACAAACTGTGGTACATACACACAATGGAATACTACAGAATGTTAAAGAATAATGATGAATCTGTGAAATACCTCATAACATGGATGAACCTAGAGGGTATTATGCTGAGTGACATTAGTAGATCACAAAAGGACAAAAACTATGTGAGACCACTACTCTAACAAGGCCAGAAAAGGTTTACACACAGAGAGAAACATTCTTTGAGGGTTAGCAGGGGTGGAAAGGGAAGAGAAGATAATTCACTAACTAGAGAGTAGAAATGCATTAATTTGGGTAAAGGAAAGGCAATATACACCAAGGGGGAGGTCAGCACAAAATGACTAAGGGAAAGGTAGACACTGGGAGGAGCACAAAAGTTAAAGGCAACAAGGTAAATTCTTTGTAATTATACACTCAATCCTTCAATAACAGTAATAACAATAACCTATGAGTGAATACACAGAGAGACACACAAACTGAACAGGAAAGGGAAGGCAAATGAGACGACACCCACAAATATGCATCAGTTTGACAGAGGATATTTCTACATACATATTTACATATGCTGTAGCATAGTGCCTAAGGCACTTGGCTGCTACCCAGAAGGCTGGCGGTTCAAACCCACCAGCCACTCCTCGGAAGGAAGGTTGGGCAATCTACTTCCATAATGATACCACCTCGGAAACCCAAGGAGGGGTCGCTATGACTCAGGTCTGACTTGATGGCACATAACAACAACAACATATCCATGAATATAGTAGAGTATACAGAGGGAAAAGTTCTGCAGATTTCTTAGGCATAACCAAACATCTTAAAGGAATGAGTCAGTGGGTCTGGGCACTCAGGACCATAGTCTTGGAAGATGTCAAGGTCAATTGATAGAACATAGTTCACAAAGACAATGTTCTATATCCTACTTTGGTGAGTAGCAAATGGGATTACAAAATCTTGTGAGCAGCCATCTAGGATGCAATTATTGGTTTCTCCTTGTTTGGACCAAAGAAGACTGAAGAAAATCAAAGATTCAAGGAAACAGTTGGTCCAAAGGACTAAGTGGATCACCTGAATCCTGGCCTCCACAACCTGAGACCACAGGAACTAGACAGTGCCCATCTACCACTGCTGACTGCTCTGAAAGGGATTGCAATAGTAGGTCCTGGATAGAGTGGAGAAAAATGTGAATTGAAACTCAAAATCATAAAAAACACCAGGTTTACCAGTCTAATAGAGACTGGTATAACCCCCAAGACTATAATTTAGACACACTTCAGGCTTAGAACTGAACTCATCCCTGTATTTCAACTTTTAATCAAATGATAGACAGACCTAGGTAGCTCTGGTGGCATGGTACCTAAGACATTTGACTGCTAATCAGAAGGCTGGTGGTTCAAACCCACCAACCACTCCTTGGAAGGAAGGTTGGGCAATCTACTTCTGTAGTGATGCCACCTTGGAAACCCAAGGAGGGGTCACTATGAGTCAGATCCAACTTGACGGCAGTGCATTAGACACACCTATAAGGTGGACAATAACACCAGGAAGGTACACACTCCTTAGAACAATCAACCATACAAAATCTAAATGGCAGCATTTGCTCAGGTTTAAAGCTCAGAAGGCAGGAAGGGTTGGGGAAAAATGAGGAATGGAAACAGTAAACACATAGTACTGTTACTGTGGGGATTGCAATCAATGTCACAGAATAAAATATATATGAATTGTTGAATGGAAAACCAATTTGCCTGTAAACTTTCACCCAAACCGCAATAAGAAAAGAAAAAGTATGCCTAATCACAGAAGTTTAGCCTTTACTTTTTATATGTGGATAACTCATTTTTATCTCTTTTCCTAGCTCAAGCCCACACTGAAACATCTACTACAAAAACCACTGAAAACCTTACTGAAAAACCCACTGAAGAATACACTACTAAAGAACCCCTTGAAGACCATGACAATCATTTTCAAAGTATTAAAACTACTACTACACTGTATTCATACCTGGAGCATATCATTATATGACTTAAAATTTTAAGTTCCTCTACTCCGAGCATTTCATAAATTAATTCATGCTTTAAAAATTTGTACTACTGCAATTTAAAGATATTTTAAATTCTTTTAAGCAGTGAATGTCTAATGGTCAGTTTCAGATTTACTTGACAAAGGATAAGATGTGAACATTTTTTAAATATACTTTTATTTTCATAAAATTCATTAAATTTATTAATATTGTATATATTTATAAATTAACATGCATTTATAAACATATAAAATATATTTGTTTAAAATTGATAAATTATACACATATTAATATTAGATATAAATAGATTTATATTTATTTAATATAATTTGTTTTTTATATAATGTAAAATTTTCTCCCTGCTTGAAGAATAAACTTATCTCTACTTAGAATCAATTATTAGTGTTTCCTAAGATTATTTGGGAGAGTGCTTGAAAGGGAGGAGATTGCAAAATCAAAATCACCATTCTTGTCAACAATGCCATTCCTTATAAAATATTTGTGAAACCAAAACAATCCAGGATAGTTCTTCTCTAGGGTCTTGTCTACTTAAAGACAAAGGAAACTTACAGGCCAATATGAAAAATCATATTTTCTCTAGTTCTTGCAATCAAAATGCATTACTAATATGAGCACTGTGGATTAGTTTGCATCTTTAACACTACCAAAAAAAATTAAAACTTTATCCACTTTTTTGATAGGTTTAAGAATGGAAATCTAATCATGCTTGTATCCCTTTGCTTAAATATCTTCAGTAACTTACCACTAGGATGTAGGTCATGTTTAGCCTTCCTAGCCAGGCACTCAAGTCTTAAATGATCTGGCTATTGAACAACTTTCCAGTCTCAACTCTGGGTCACATTCCCCATTAACATTTTCACCTCAGATTATTTGGAGTTCCAAGAGCTTACAGAGCCTGCTCATGACTCTGAGTTGAACATTTTCCTTGTCTTGTTTGTCTGGCTAACAAATGCTAGTCTTCTAAGCCTTAGACTGGGGAATCAGCAGCCTTTTGAAGGGTTTCTGGACTCTACAAGTTGAGTTAAGGCCCTCTGTGCATACCTGCTGTGCATTTATATTAAAGCCATTATTATCTTGCAACATAATCAATAATGATTCTGTTCTATCTCTCAAAGGATGGGTTTCTTGCACATAAGGCTTATGCCTTGTTCATTTCTATAACTTTAGTGTCAAGCACATGATAGGAGCTCAAGTTGTAATTACTAAATAAGTAAATTAACAAGAAATGAATGAATATTCTATCACAAATTGTAAAGCAAATTACCTTATTGTGTCTTCATGTTCTATTTTATTTTAAACAGAACCAAACAGGGGTCAAAATGAGCCTGAATTTTGGACAAATTTAGAGAAAGGTAAATTCATACAGTTATGTAGCTGGAGAAATGTCTTGATTTTCTAAAATCTTATGTAAGAAAGCCAAGATCACTTTAGTTCTAATACTAAGAATCAGTAAGTCAACACTTTGTAGTTGCATTAGAAAATGCAAAACAAACAGAGAGTTAATAAAATGCCACACATTTTCTTATTTTTCCCTACAAAAAAAATTTTATTCTCTTACAATTGTTGCAATTTAGCCACTCTATTTATAATTAAAAACATTAAATACACCTCTTGCCTAATATTGTCCCTCATTGTGTTTGGAACAGTATACACATAAACACAAGGGTACACATTTATAAAGGCAATGAACATATCATAATATATACATGAATAAAAGTAATGTAAATTTTACATATATTCATGCTTGTATATAAATGTAATGTTTATATTGCATATAGATACACATATATATAATTATGTGTGTCATATATATGCAGACATCACAAATACACCATAATTTTCATAAATGATATTTGTTTACCATAACAATTTATTGTTTTAACAGCTTTAAATGAAACATCAACAAGGGAGGAGCACAGAGAAGAAAAAGACCAATTATTTAATCCAATTCCAAGTAAGAACAAAATATTTCAATTAATGAATACATAAATACTCACACACATTTTAGTGTCTACATGATGATACTATTTTCCCTATTAAGGTAGAATGTTTGTTATACGTAGCACAGTACCTTACATCATATTAGAGAGAACATTTACTGTTTTAGGAGAATTATAATCTTAACCATTGAAAAAAGTAACATCTAGTAAGATTCTAATGTCTCAGCTTCAACAAAAAATTAAAAGGTATACAAATAAACTGAAAATTATGGTCCATTTAAGTGAATAAGATGAAAGGAGAGAAATTACATTTATGGGAACCAAAATAATGAACAGATTGGAAGAATATAACAAAATAATATTAACAAGATCAAAGAACTAAAGGAAAACACAAAGAATTAAAGAAAATCAGATGAATGATGTATGAATAAAAGGAGAATATACGTAAAATGATAGACACTAAAAAAAAAAAAGAAAAAGAAAAATTGTGGGTGAAAGATATAATAATTGAAATTTAAAAAACTTATTAAAAGAATTTAACAATAGACTTGAGCTGGAAAAGAATGTACAAGGTAGAGGATAAAGTAATAGAAATTAAGGAGACTGCGAAGAAACAACATAGATGGCCCAAGATAGCTGAGCATAACCTAATGGAAATGTGGGCCATCAACAAATGAGCTGACATATGCATCATAAGAGTCCCAGAAGAAGATGAGAGAAAGGGACAAAATAATTGGAAAATGGCAGAAAGCTTTCCAAATACAACAAAGTACATGAATCTATATATCTAAGAAGTTCAGTGAACTAACTCAAAGTAGGGTAAACCTAAAGCGATCCACACTGAGACACATTATAATGAAACCTTCAAAAAATAATTATAGAAAATCTTGAAATTAGCAAGAGAGAAGAGTCACACACAAAGGATCCCAAATAAGATTAAGTGCCAATTTCTCTTCAGAAATCCTGGAGGACAAAAAAACAATGGGATGACATATTTAAAGCAATGAAAGAAAAGTACTGTCAACCAAGAATGTCATATCTGGCAAAACTGTCAAGAATGAAGGCAAAATAAGGAATTCCCAGGTAAATAAACATTGAAAGAGTTTGTAACCACTGGACCTGCCCTCCAAGAGGTGGTAAAGGCAGTCTTTCAGATGAGAAAGAAAGAACAAGAGACAGTAACTTGGAACTGAACATAGAAAAATCTCCATAAAAGGTAATTGTAGGCAAGTATAATGGCAAGTTTTAAGGTATTTTTGCTTGATGTTTCTAGTTATTATGTCCTTCATGCTGTATAATGAAAAATGCATAAAGTATAATTTTATGTTACAGGGCTCATGATGTATAAAGATGTAAGAGGTGATAACAACAGCATAAATGGGAGAGAAGAAAGGTACAGTTATAGAGTTTTTGTACATTGTGGAAGTTGGTATCAATTTAAACCAAGTTGTTATAATTGTAAGATCTTAAATGTAATCCTCATGGTAAATACAAAGGAAATATATTAAACATTACACACAAAAGGAAGGAAGATAATAAAACAGTTCACTAAAAAACTACAAAAAATCAACAAAACACAAAAGTTGATAATATTAGGGAAAATGAGAAACAAAGAAGGTATAAGACAAACAAAAAAATAAAGATGGACTAGGCAGAAAGTCTGTACAGACCCTCCTCAACAAAGAAAAGGGAAACCAATTAACACAGACAGAGAAGATAATCCTGCACCCCTTAGCCTTGAAAGGAAGGATATAGAAGTGAAGTAAACCCAAACTAACACAAGAATTTGCATGAAAATAACAAAAAAGGAAACATACAGACCTGTGGTCTGGCAGCAATCCTGAGCAATCCTGATGGCACAGACAGCTTGGAGATTCCCCAGTGGTGGTAGGACCTAAGAATTAGCCTAAAAATCAGCCCTGCTAGCCAGGGACTGCACAGAGGACTGCTCTGCTGGCTGTGGAATAAAAGGGGAAGCAGTGGTGAAGAGGAAGATGGGTTGAGCTGTGGACTTTGGCCTGTCTGGAGGGTGCTGCCATTTTGAATGTTTACAAGCAGCTTAACCATTTTGGATATTTAAAGAGACAGCACTCACCGAGATTCCAGGGGCTTAAGAAGAGGTTCTGCTTGCCAGTAACCCCAAGGACACTCCAGACCTTCACGACTGAAAAGGTGTGATGTTTCTCTTGTTACTCTTATACCCCACACTCGCTTGGTGAACAGAGGTGTGGCCACTCTCAACTCCAAGCCACCTTCTGGGCCTGCAGGAACTCCATCCCAATCTGTGCGCTCAGACGGAGCCCGGGTGCACTGCCCTGTCTTCTGCCAATATTTTTCTTTTTCTCTTTCTTTTTTCTAGTGTTTAGTTTACGTGGATTTGTCTGTTTTAAAACTACTATTATTATTAATACTTTTGCCCTTTTTACTACTCTTCCCCTCCCAGGTCCTAGTTTACTTTTTTTTTTTTTTCATTTCCATTCCTGGTTAAATTTTTTTTTTTTAATTTAAATTCTTTTTTCTCCCTTTTTTTTCATTGTTAAACCCATTCTTTGTTTTTCTGGTTTATTTTTTTTTTTTTCTTCATTATTCTCCTCTACCTTTTTCTCTTAGTGTCTTATCCCCAGATATTGCAGGTTTTCTTGTTTTTTTCTTCTTTTCTCCCTTTTTTCCTTTTTTGGTTACTGTTCTTGTGTGATTACATGGTGTATTCTTTGTCCATGTGCTTTTAGTTTTTTGATGGTTATTCAATTGTAATTTTTGTCTAACTGAATGGGAGACAGCAACAGTCCCCATAAG
>NW_006921792.1:2440893-2441968 GCF_000298275.1 Orycteropus afer afer | reverse complement strand
ACTATTTACAATAGCCAAAAGATGGAAACAACCTAGGTGTCCATCAACTGAGGAATGGATATCCAAACTATGGTACATAAACACAATTGAATACTATGCATCCCTAAAGAATAATGTAGAATCTGCAAAACACTGCATAATGTGGATGAACTTGGAGGACATTATGCTGAGTGAAATAAGTCAATCACAAAAAAACAAATATTGTATTAGTCCGTTATTTACTGTAAAAGTCAAGGAAACGTTTATCTATGGAAGGACATTTTCTTTGTTGGTTACCAGGGGTGGCAGGGTAGAGTAGGAACACTGTTAGATAGATAGAGATAAGTATTGATTTGAGTGAAGAGGACAATGTACCAAATGTGAGTGATCAATATAGTGGCATTGAGGAAGAGAAAGACATAGAGAGGTACGTGAGAAGTACAGACAACAAAGATGAAACTTTTGCACATGTAGTACAGCGTTGTCAATGAAGGTAAACATGGGTATATTGGTGGATAGATGGGTGGATAGGCTGAACTATTAGGTATATCTATGAAGAGGGGAGTGTACCCAAGAACATGTATAGGTTGGCAGACAATAGTCCTATAACTTTATGTGTATGATCTGAATTCCCAGGTGTATAATGGGGCTGACATGGGGCAAGGTTGTAGTCACCGCTTGGTCTCAGCCAGCTACCCAGAGGGACTGAGTAGTTGAACCTGCGGGCTTGGGACCATAGTCGCAGAGGACATCAAGCTCAATTGGCATAACACACTACACAAAACATTGTTCCACCTCCTACTGTGGTGAGTAGCGACTGGGATCTTAAAAGCTTACAAGCTGTCATCTAGATGCAGTGATGGGTCTCTCCTTGTCCAGAGCCAAGAAGAATGAAGAAAACCAAAAATTCATGGAAACAATTAGTCCTAGTGACTGGTACACCATCCAATTTGCAGCCTATACAACTATGAGACCAGAACTAGATGATGCCTGGCTACCACTGTCAACCACTTGGAAGAGGATCTATGTAGGAGATCCTGGATAGACAGGGAGAATAATGTGGAACAAAACTCAAAATCATTTGGAAAAGAAAGGG
>NW_006921792.1:2434516-2440248 GCF_000298275.1 Orycteropus afer afer | reverse complement strand
TCCTTCCAAGGAGTGGCTGGTGGGTTTGAACTGCCAGCCTTCTGGTTAGCAGTCAAGTGCCTTAGGCACTATGCTACCAGAGCTCCTAGAGAGAGGTAGAGTGGACTAAAAAATGTATTCTAACTATATGCTGTCTACAAAAGACACATCTTAGTCCCAAGAACACTATACACCAATTAGACCTAACAGATATATAGAGAATACTCCACCCAAAATCAGCACCATATACATTCTTCTCTCATGCACATGGATTATTCTCCAGGATACACCATGTGATAGGTCATAACACAAGTCTCAGTAAATATAAAAAGATTGGAAACATACAAAGCATCTCTGACCATAACAGAGTGAGTTAGAAATTAATACAGAAGGGAAGCTGGAAACTACACAAATATGTGGATATTAAATAACTATTAAACAGTCAATGGATCAAGGAAGAAGTCAAGAGGTAAATCACAAAATATGTAGTGTTGAATGAAAATGAAAGCACAATATTGCAAAACTTATGGTACATAGTGAAGGCAGTGCACAAAGAGAAATATAGAGCAGTAAGTGTCTACATGAAACAAGAAAGATCTCAGCAACCTAACTTTACAACTTGAAGGATACAAAAAAAAAAAAAAAAAAGCAAACCAATGCCAAATATACCAGAAGGAAGGAAATAAAAAAGATCAGACCAGAGATAAATGAAACAGAGAATAAAAGAACAATGAAGAGAATCAATGAAACCACAATGGGTTTAAAAAATAATAATCATAAAATTGACAAAGCTTTAGATAGACTGACAAAGAAAAAAAGAGAAGATGTAAATATTTAAAATCAGAAATGAACGTAGGGACATTACCACCAACCCTATAGAGCTAAACGACCATAAGACAATACTATGAACAACTGTGCCTCAACAAATTAGATAACCTAGATGAAATGGACACATTCCTAGAAACATATATAAACCTCTTACATTGACTCAAGGAGAAATAGAGTCTCAACCCACTAACAAGTGACAAGATTAAATCAGTAATCAAAGCTGCCCGCCCCCCAAAAAATAGACCCAGACAAAAGGGCTTCATTATAGAATTCAACCAAACATTTATAGAAATTATCCCATCCTTCTTAAACTTTTCCAGAAAGTCGAAGCGGAGGAAATATTCTCTAAATCATTCTATGATTACTCTAATCATTACTCTGATACCAAAGCTAGACAAAGACATCACAAGAAAAGAAAACTGCAGACCAATATCCCTTATAAATATAGATGCAAACATCTCACTAAAATACTAGCAATCTGAATCCAATAACATATTAGCAGGATTATACTCTATGGTCAAATGTGAATTATCCCAGGAATGCAAGGGTGGGTCAATATTTTAAAAAAATCTATCAATGTAACACACAACATAATAGAACACAGGAAAACAGCCACCTGATCATCTCAACTGACTCAGAGAAGACATTTGAAAGCAACCAGTATTTTTTCCTGATAAAAACATTCAACAGGCTAGGATAGAAGAGAAATTCCTCAACATGATGAAGGGCATTTATGAAAATTTAACAGCTAACACCATATTCAATGGAGGAAAACAAAGAGCTTTCCCCTTAATATCAGGAACAAGACAAGGATGTCTACTCTCACCACTGCTAATTAATATTGTACTGGAAGGTTTAGCCAGAGAAATTAGGCAAGAAAAAGAAATAAAATGTATCCAAATTGTGAATAAAGAAGTAAAACTATTTACTTCATCCACAACATGATCTTATACAGAGAAAACTCCAAAGAATACACAAGAAAGCTACCACCCCATTACCCATTGTTGTCAAGTCAGTTCCAACTCATTGCAGCCCTATGCTACTTGAGCTAATAATTGAATTCAGCAAAGTGGCACAATAAAAGAAGATCAGCACACAAAAATCAGTCAGGTTTCTACATATCAGCAATGAGTGCTCTGAGAAATAAATTAAGGAAGGAATTCCCCATCAAAAAAAATAAAATATCTAGGAATAAATTTAACCAGAAATGTGAAAGACTTTTGTACTAAAAGGTATAAAACATTACTGAAAGAAATTAAAGAACACCTAAATCAATGAAAAAACATTCCATATTCATAGACTGGAAGAGTTAATATAATTTACATGTTAATACTGTCCAAATCCATAGATTCAATGCAAGCCCCATCAAAATTTGAACAGCCTTCTTTGCAGAAATGGAAAAGCCAGTCCTTACATTTATATGGAACTAAAAAAATAGGAAAAAACCAAACTCACTGCCTTCAAGTAAGATTCAACTCATAGCGACCTCTCTTTGGGTTCCAAGGTGGTATCACTATGGAAGTAGATTGCCCAACCTTCCTTCTGAGAAGTGGCTGAACTAGAAGGCCCCAAATAGCCAAAGCAATAGTGAAAAATAAAGAACCACTCACACTTCTGATCTCAGAACATACTACAAAGCTATGCTATCAAAACAATTCTGTACTGGTATAATGGTAGGTATATTAACCAATGAAAGAAAATTAAGAGTCTAAAAATAAACTTGCACATCTACAGTCAATTGTGTTTGACTATATGGAGTTTAGCTTTAATGGAGTTGCTAACTCCATTAAATAGGGAAAGAATAGTCTAATAAACAACTAGGACAACTGGATTTACACATGCAAAGATAAATAAATAAAGCTGGATACACACTTCATGTTATATAGTAAAATTAACTCAAAATAGATTGAGAAACTAAATGTAAGAACAAAAACCATAAAATTCCTAGAAGAAAACATAGACTAATGCTTCAGGACTTAGTTTATAATGATAGACTTCTTTGATATGACATCAAAAGCATAAGTAGCAAAAGACAAACTAGGCAAATTGGACTTCATCAAACTTAAAAAGTTTTTTTTATTAAAAGACTTTATCAGCAAAGTGAAGAGACAACCTACAGATGGGGAGAAAGTATCTATGTCAGTTTAACATCCAGAAGATGTAAAGAGCACCTACAATTTCACAACAAAAAGACAAAAACCACAATCAAAAACATGGGCAAAGGACTTTTAACCAAAGAAGAAATACAAATGGTCAACAAGCACATAAAAAGATGTTCAGCATCATTAGTTATTAGGGAAATGCAAATCAAAATCACAGTGAGATACCATTTTGGCCCCACTAAGATGGCTGTGAAAAACAAAACAAACAAACAATTAAAAACAACAGGTGTTAGCAATGAAGTAGAGAAATTGGAACCCTCATCTATCACTGGTGGTACTGTAAAATAGTACAGTCATTAAAACGGTTTGACAGTTCCTCAAAAAGAATTGAATTATCATGTTATCTAGTAATTCCATGCAGAGTTATACACCCAAAAGAATTGAAAGCAGGAACACAGATACTTGTACCGTAGTATTCATTGTAGTACTGTATAAACAATCTAAATCTATCAACAGATGAATGAATAAACAAAATGTGATATATATTTACAGTGGAATATTACTCTGACATAAAGAGAAAGGAAGCCCTGCTGCATAACATGAATGAACCTTGAAAACATGCTGAGTAAAAGAAATTAATTTCACAAAGGGACAAATAATTTATGGCCCTATTTAAGTGAAATATCTAGATTAGACAATTGCATAAAGACCAATATTTATTAATGGTTACCAGGAGTGGGTGAGAAGAAAAGGGAAAGGGGAGTCATTTCTTAGGGAGCACTAAGCTTCTGTTAATGGTGATGGAAAATTTTGGAAACAGTTAGTGGTGATGGTTGCAGAACATGTTGAAAGTAATTGAGGTCCTCAATACCAAAAAGATGGAAAAAACTTAAGTACCCATCATCAGATGACCAGACAAACAAACAATGGTATGGTACACAGTGGGACAATACACAATGTCAAAGAATAATGAAGAATTCTCAAAACACCTCATAACATGGATGAACCTAGAGGACATTTCAATCACAAAAGGACAAATATTATATGAGACCACTATTATAAAAAGTCAAGAAAAGATTTATACACCAAAACATTCTTTGATGGTTACCAAAGATGGGGGGTGAAGGGAGGAGAAATCACTAACTAGAGAGTAGACACACATTACCTTGGGTAAAGGGAAAGGCAATATGCAATAAGGGAGAGGGCAGCGCCACATGACCACTGGCAAAGGAAGTCAGTGGGGAGTGCGCAAGAGTAAAGGACAACAAAGGTGAATACATATGCAATCCTGCAATAGCAGTAATAACATCTACAAGTAGATAGATAGGCAGACATGCAAACTGAACAAATGTGGGAAAGTGAACGAAAGTATACCCACGATTTTATATAAGTTTGGCGGAAGATATTTCTGCAAATATATTTGTATGTGCTGAAAATATATCTGAGGATATTGTAGAGCATATAGGAGGCAAAGTTCTGAAAACATCTTAACCATAGCCAAACACCTTGAGGGAATGAATGACTGGGCTTAGGAACTTAGGACCACAATCTTAGGGGACATCTAGCTCAGTTGGTCACAATGAGTCAGATCTGACTTGACAGCAGTGAATTTGTTTTTTGTTTTTTTTTTTTTTTTAGGTCAATTCATATAGCACAGTCCACAAAGACAATGTTCTACATCTTACTTTGATGAGTAGTAACTGGGGTCTCAAGTTTGCAAGTGGCCCTCTAAGATGCAACTATTGGTCTCCCCTCATCCAGAGCAAAGAAGAGTGAAAAAATCAAAAGACTCAAGGAAGCAGTTAGTCCAAAAGACTAATGGACTACACGAACCACAGCTCCCACTACCCCAAGACTAGAACTAGATGGTACTCAGCTACCACTACTGACCACTCTGATTAGGATCACAATAGAAGGTCCTGGACAGAAAGGGAGAAAAAAAAAATGTAGAACAAAATGCAAAATCATAAAAAAGACCAGACTTACTGGTCAGATAGACACCGGTGGAACCCTCGAGACTGTGGTCCTTAGATATTCTTCAATCCTGGAACTGAATACACCTCCAAGGATCAACTTTCAGCCAAATAACAGATATGCCTATAAAGTAAATAACAACACCATGGAGAAATATACCACTCAATATAATCAACCACATGAGACAAAAAGGACAATATTTGCCCGAAAAACAAAGCTCAGAAGGCAGGAAGGACCAGGAAAAAAGGATAAATGGACATGTAGAACCCTGGAAGGAAGAAGAAGCAGTGCTGTTACATTGAGGGGATTGCAACCAATGTTATGAAACAAAATGTGTATAAATTACTGAACTGAAAACTAATTTGCTAGGTAAACTTTCACCTAAACTATTATCAAAAGTTAAAAATACATGTATTTTTTACATGTCGCATAATTGTACAGGTAAAAAATGTTGAAATGGCAAATGTTTTGTTATATATTTACTGCAATAAAAAAAATGTAAAAACCTTTTTGGAAAGGAAAGGAGCAATTCAGAGTACAGCCAACTTTAATGCCATTTGTCTGATTATCCCCAAAATAATCTCTCAAAAGCAGAAAATAGTCATCAACAGATGTCCATAAATCAGTCTGCTTGGTTTGAAATTGCACTGTTGACTAGTACAATTTTCAGAAAAAATCAAAATACACAAATGTGGGAGTTTGTCATTGCTTATCACCTAAACATCATTACCTAGAAAATAATGAAAATTCTTGGAACTTTTGATTGAAGGGATGTTTGAAGGAGAGAGGATAAATATCAACATGGTCGTCTTCACCATTAAATCTTTAAATCAAACCTATGACCTTTAC
>NW_006921792.1:2426625-2434041 GCF_000298275.1 Orycteropus afer afer | reverse complement strand
GGATTGGAAATAAGATTTTTCCACTGACTAGCTATGTGCCATGGGAAAATTAATAAACTTCTGCCATCCAGTAAAATGGAGCTATGGGAAGGCCCTCCAGGATTGGTGAAGATCAGAAGGGACAGGTTGAATGTTTGGCCATAGGGACTGGCCAGAAAGAGTAGCTTTCTCCTGTGTGTTGCATGGAGTGGGGGGTAGGGAGTAAGCAGTGACTACTTGGAATAGTAGACGATTTTCCTTCCCCATGAAAACATTCCTACCACAATTACTCCTTTTCAATGCATTTTCTTTCTTTTCTCTCAGACTCTGATCTGGACTTGGTGAACAAAGAAACAGTAAGCGACCTAGAGGATATCAAGTTAAAATTAATGCTAGGCATCTCATTGATGAGCCTCTTCCTTTTCCTCACCCTCTTGACATTCGGTTGTGCCACATTGTACAAGCTGAGGCAGCTGTAAGTGTACAGACATCTGGAATCTTTATAATACACAAAATGTCATGCTCTCTCCTTCCTCACTTTGGTAGACTGTTAGGAAAACGTGACCCACACGCTTCTCTGAAGGAAGTCAATTTGGCTCCCTTTTACCTATCAGAAAGGAGCTTGGGGCTGTCTCTCAGGGAATATCCTACTTGAAAATTTCCCCAATATTTTAAATTGTCATCTAGAGATAGAAATAACCCTAGTCAACTGAAAAGGATATAGAGAATCTAGATATGCTTCCTTTTTTGAGAGCTGTGAGGCAAAAGGACTATGAATTGTCTTCTAAATAGCACAGCAGCCTAGTGGCTAACACTTTCATTCGAACAAGACTTGAGACCTTAAAAAATAAAAAATAGCAAATCTCTCATTTACACCTGCAACACTACCTATGTGTTTTCTTATTAAAAATATTAAATTCAATTCATGTGTTATTGAAGGGATTGTTTATTTATGATTTCTCACACAATGTAACAAATTACTTTGAAAAATCCTAACAGCTTAACATTCAGTATTGTTATTAATTCAGTCCTTCTCATTTGCTGTTTTTGATGAACGATGTATCTCTCTAGTCAATTAAAACTGTGACCCTAGGTATTTACTGCCCGTCATTCTAATTCATTGTACATGCTACCTATTGAACTTTTATTAAGACATCTTTCACTGTTTTAATACATTAGTTTCTAAATTCTAGTCTTGCGGTTTAAAACATTCTTCATTCACTATATTTATTAAATATAATAAAATTAAAACTAAAGAAAAAACTACATATCATTTAGGTAACATCAGTAAATGACTCTAATACATTAGATGGAATTCATATTTTGATTTAATTTTTGTAAATGCTTTTCTAAGCTTAATTGAGTTACAAAGGAACACAAGTAAAATTAATTCTAGATATACATTTGTTCTGGTTACCAAGTGCCGCTCTGACAAGAAATATACCCCAAATGGGATGGCCTTAACAAACAGGAGTTTATTCTTACAATTTGGAGGCTTTAAGTCCAAGTTCAAAGTGCCAGGCTCTAGGGGCTGGGTGAAAGCCCCTCAACCTTGGGGTCCAGCTCTGCCTCCTTCTCCTGGCCCACTGGAGCTAGAGGCGTTTTTTCACTCAGGCAGCTGTTGGCTGCTGAGGCTGAGAAGCCCCAAGGTTGACGAGTAAAAAGGCACGGTATCAATGTTACCAAACCAAATGGCAGGCCATTAACTTAAGTCCACTGTAAGTCCCAAGGTCAGCAGAGCATAGCAGGCTGCTGAGCAAGGACACAGCTACATGCAGGGTCCAAGCGTGCCAAAGGCTAGAGACTGTTCTCAAAGCTTCTGCTTATGTACAGGAAGCAGACCACATCCCAAAGGCAGCTACTCAGCTGCTCCCAGTCAATTCCACCATGGAATTGATTAATAGTCTCATCATGGGGAATACTACATCCAGCTGCCCAGCCACTCAACCAGGCCTAGCCAAGTTGACATACAAATATAACCATCACAACGTTCTTTTCTTTTCCAGTTCTAAACAAAAATGTGAGAGTCAATACTCCATTAACCCCGAGCTGGCAGAGATGTCTTACTTTCATCCATCAGAAGGAATATCAGACACATCTTTTTCTAAGAGCACAGAGAACAGCATGTTTTGGGCTAACAATTCTTCAGAATTTAGAAAATCAGGGATACGAAAGTCAAACTCTAGAAATACGGCAGATATGACTTCCACAAGCTTGGATGAAGGGTCATATATCAATGAGGATGTGAATGAAGAAATCCCTCCTTAACTAAAAGAAGAGTTTATGTACTTTCTCATAAGAAATAAAAACAATTTATCTTTGTGATTCACATTAAAGTCATGATTTTGATACATGTTTAAGTTTTCTGATATCTTAAAAGAAGGAAATATTAATTAAAATTCTACCAGTTATTAAGATTAATTTAAGGTGTGGAAAATACATCAAGTAAAAATAATCCTGGAAAGTAACTCATGAAAATGTTCACTCAAGGGTGATTCATTTTAAAATGAAGAGAGTTAGATATTTACGTTAACTGGGGGCATTTTGAGAAATTTCATAGTAATCACTACTGTCTGTCTTCCTCCCCCAAAGCATCTGTCTCAATAGGTGTCCTGTCAATTCTTGGAACTTTGTTTTTCACCAATTCCTTGGCAGCTTGGACTTCTTTCCTTCAATACCGTTGGTTCTTGATCATATGCTACCTCCTGAAATGGTTGAATGTCAACCAATTTTTTTTGGTACAGTGACCACACAGTGTTCCAGGAAAAGAAAAATGAAGAGAGATCCTAGCATGCAATTTCTTAGAGGTGGGGATTCATGACTCCCAAGTCTTCTAGAGCTGAAGATACCCCATCTTTCTCTCTCCCCCCAAACATTACTGGAACATAAGGAAACACCTGAGAGGCTAATTCAAGTTACAATGACATATTAGGCTATCCATCCCAGAAGTAATTCAATTTACAAAGAGGACAACTGGCATAGGGTTAGTGATTGCCTTTTAGAAATCAATTTCAACTGCAAGAATTTTAGAGACTTATATACATAAAGTCTTTCACGGATATGTGTGGATTTGAGGAGTGGGCATGAGTATGGGTTGGGGAGGTTGGGGGCAGGAGTCACTGCCCCCCTAAAATCTAATGAAAGCTTCCCTTTATTGAGTGCCTACTTTATGCTTTGCACATTGGTACATTATATCACTATGGTATATTCTATGGTATAGAATCCTACTACTACGCTATGAAAGATGATTTTTATATATTTTTTATAGTTTCAAGAAACAAAACCTCAAGAAAGTGAGGAGTTTTGCCCAAGGTCATCCTGCTAGATAGGGGCAAAGCTAAGATGTGGTCCAAAACTGAGGTTCTCTCCGTGATCTATGTAGGTCAATAGTCAAACGTAACAAAAGTAAAAGGATATTGCTTAGTAGCAAGGCCAGCCCTGAATCCAGTAGGCATGAAGTTCTTTAACTCAGTTTTTTTTTTTTCAGATTTTAGGAAATTGCTTTCCCTTCCTTTGGTTTAGGTCTCCACTTCTCTCCTAAGGCAGACACACCCACTTTCCACTCACCTCCCACAGGCTCTGGTTTCCACTATCAGTATTCACTCACTCCTCATTTCCTCCCTAGACTTCAGCTTCTGCCTCACCATTGGTTGGGAAGGAAGGCTTTGAATAACAATCAAATTACAAGATTGTACCTTTGCCAAAAAGAGGTAGCAGGGTAAGTACTCACTTCTGTGCCTAAGGCATTTGACTGCTAACCAAAAGACTGGTGGTTCAAACCCACCAGCCACTCCTCAGAAGGAAGACTGGGCAATCTACTTCCATAAAGATACCACCCCAGAAACCCAAGGAGGGGTCACTATGAATTGGTTGCAACTCAACGACAGTGAGTTTAGTTTAGTTTTTTTTTTTTCCCCCAATGCCAATAGTGCCCAGGCTACCCTCTGCCTGTTACTTTTGCCAATTCCATGCCCTTTTGACAGCTAGCACCCCAGGGACTGGTGTCAGTATTTTCACTGCCACTGCAGGAACTGAGAAATGCAGTGAGAATGGAGTGAAGCAGGTGGGTGCAGCAGCTTGGAGGTACTCCCAGTGCAGAAGAGCCATGCCAAGTCCATAGATGAGGAAGGGCTTGTGAGAAGAATGTCAGATGGGCTTGGGCAGAGGTCAATTACCAAGCATTCCCTAGGTGCCAAGAATTTTCTTGATTAGAAGGAGATGTAAGAGCTACTTTTGAGTCAATATCACTTGCACCCAGTGCTAAAGTAAAGCATTATATAGAGAGAACATTAATCAGTACAGCATTACTCTGGCTAATATGTCTAAAATGTTATTAACAAAAATATGAACATCCTCAGATGGTTGGTGTAGTTTGTACATACCACCATAAGGTGCAGTTGATGTATTTGTAGGGAACTGGGAGCCCAGAAGCCAGCAGGAAGAATGTCAGATTGTCCTTGGGAAGATCTGGAGTGAGTCCAGCTCACTCAGCAGTTTCTTCACTCCTTATAAATGTCCACCTTCTCTACTTTCCCCAGGGTCCCCTCATTCTTCTTGGGTTTGTGGCAGAGACAAAGTCATGAGACCTGTGAGTTGCAGGTACACTGGGCTTGTGATCTTGCAAATGTCAGCTCGTTGGAGCACTGGATCCATGGTCTTGTATGATCTACCCTCTTTCCTTGTAACGCATCTCCAAAGGGATGGCTGGTTAAAGGGGGTGGGAGTGGGACACCCAGTTGAAGGACTGGGGTGGGAACTGGTAGTGAGGCCTTTCTTAATTCTCATGGGGGCAGGGAGTAAACACAAATAAAAAAGCAGCTGTTCCCAATAACCTCTAGCCTTAAAAGAAAAATTTTAAATGTGCCCTTAACTTAAAAATTACTACTCCAAATCTGTCTTCCACTGGAAAAAAAAAAAAAAAAAAAAAATTAAACTTTGATGCGGAAGGAAAACATAATCAGGTTTCTTTGCTTTCTTTCCATAGTGTCCCCAAAACCCTTCTTGAATCATAGCAAATGCCAAAGCTCATTTCTAGCTGATTATCAAGAATTTGCTCACCATTCCAGGGGAGTGTTCCTATAACCATGTATAGGTTTGGAAGATAATAGTTCTACAAGTATATTTGTATGTTCTGTAAGAATTCCCAGGTATATAGCAGAACTGACAAGGGACAAGGTTGTAGTCATTTCTTGGCCACAGAGGTAGCAGCAGTTGGACCTGTGGGCTCAGGACCATAGTCACAGGGAACATCAATCTCAATTGACATAACATAGTACACAAAAACATTGTTCCACATCCTACTTTGGCAAGTAGTGAGTGAGATCTTAAAAGCTTCCAAGCAGCCATCTAGATGCAACGACAGGTCTCTCCTCATCCAGGGCAAAGAATAATGTAGAAAACCAAAGACACATGGAAACAATGAGTCCAAGCAGCTGGTACACTATGCGATCCTCAGCCAATATGACTAGGAGACCAGAAGAACTAGATGGTGCCCAGCTACCACTGTCAACCACTCAGAAGGATACCTATGTAGGAGATCCTGGATAGAATGGGAGAACAATGTGGAGCAAAATTCAAAATCATTAAAAAAAAAAAAGACCAGGTTTGCTGGTCTGATAGAGCCTGGTAGAACCCCTGAGACTATGGCCCCTAGCTGCCCTTCTGTCTGGAATTAAACCCACTCCCATGGCTTCCAGCCAAACAAAAGACAGGCATATGAGCTGAAATTCACATTAGATAAATACACTCCTTGGAGAGATCAATCATGGGAGGATAGAAGGGCTATGTATTCATAGGGTGATAGCTCGGTGAGGGGAGGCAGGAGTGCATGGAGGGAAGGACACAGGGAAGAGGTAACTATGGGGAGGAAGTGGGAGGAGAGCTGTTGCATTGTGGGAAATTGTAGTCAGTGTCATGAGTCAAAGTATATGTGAGCTGCTGTAGGGAAAGTGAATTTGCTTTGTAAACTTTCACCAAAATTACAATAAAAATTAAAAATAAAAAAAGTTTACTCCCCATTCCAATTTTACTAATCCAATGAGTGGAACTCTGGTGGTACAGTAGTTAAAGCACTCAGCTGCTAACCAAAAAGGTTGAGGTTCAAACCCACCAGCTGCTCTGTGGGAGAAAGATGAGGTAGGCTGTTTCTGTAACGATTTCCAGCCTTGGAAACCTTATGGGGTAGTTCTACTCTGTTCTACAGGGCTACAGGGTCACTGTGAGTTGGAGTCTACACTATGACCTTGGGTTTGGTTTGGTTTTGGTTTTCCATTTTCATTAAAAAGAAATTAGATCCAAGATTTTATATTTGGATCCTAGAATCATTCTCATCCTTCTGCTTTTCCTCTCCTACTCCATCCCTTATCAAAATGTCACACATCTAGGACTTTGTTTTGGGTTTCAATAAAGTTAATTTCTTAATAAAAGATGAATGTTAAGGTGAAAGGCTATTGAGCCACACAAAAAAAAATGAGTGTGGATATTGAAGGAGTTCCAGTAAGATGGTGGAAAAGGCAGAAAGACTGCACAGACCCTCTTCAACAAAGAAAAGGGGAACCAATTAACACAGATACAGAAGATAATCCTGGTACCCTGAGCCTTGAAGGGAAGGATATAGAAGTGGAATAAATGCCAACTAGCAGAAGAATTTGCATGAAAACAACAAAAAAGGAGATATATGGAGCTGCGGTCTGGCAGTGATCCTGATGGCATAGACAGCTTGGATATTGCCAAGTGGTGGTAGGACCTAAGAATTAACCTAGAAATCAGCCCTGCTAGCCAGGGACTACACAGAGGACTGCTCTGGTGGCTGGTGAATAAAAGGGGAAGCATGGAGAGGTAGGTGGGCTGAGCTGTAGATTTTTACCTAGCCAGAGGGTGCAGCCATTTTGAATGTTTACAAGCAGTTTGATCATTTTAGATACTTAAAGTGACAGCATTCTCCCATATTCCAAGGACTTAAGAACAGGCTCCAGTTGCCAGGAACCACAAGGACATTCCAGACCCAGATGACTGGAAAGGTGCAACATTCCCCTTGTTACTCTTACACCCCACACCCTGTTGGTGAATGGAGGTGAGGCCATCCCTCACTCCCACCCACCTCCTGGGCCAGCAGGAATTCCATCCCAGTATGTGTACTCCAATGGAGCATGGGTGTCCTGCCCTGCCCTACCCCAATTTTTTTTTCTGTTTTTTAGTTTGTTTGTTTTCGTTTGTTTTAAAACTACTACTATTATTATTACTTTTGTCCTTTTTACTGTTATTCTTTATTCTTCCCCTCCCAGGTTTTAGTTTGCAGCTTTTATTCTTTTTCCTGCTCTTGGTTGCAATTATTTTCTTTCTGGTGGTTAACCCCATTCCTTGTTTTTCTTTTTGCATTTTTCCCATTTCTTTTCTTCATTATTCTTCTCTACCTTTTTTCTCTTATTGCCCTCTATC
>NW_006921792.1:2420095-2423127 GCF_000298275.1 Orycteropus afer afer | reverse complement strand
AATTTTCTTTGTTGGTTACGGGGGGGGGGGAACACTGTTAGATAGATAGAGATAAGTATTGATGTGGGTGAAGAGAAGGGCAAAGTACCAAATGTGAGTGATCGACACGGTGGCATTGAGGAAGAGGAAGACATAGAGAGTTACATGGGAGGTGCAGACAAGAAAGATGAACCCTTTTGCACATACAGTACTGTGCTGTCCATGAAGGCAAACATGGGTATACGGGTGGATAGATGGATGGACAGGCTGAACTATAAGGAAGGCTGGCAGTTCAAACCTACCAGCCACTACTCGGAAGGAAGATTGGGGCAATCTACTTCCGTAGTGATACTGCCTTGGAAACCCAAGGAGGGGTTGCTATGAGTCAGGTCCAACTCAACGGCATACAACAACAACAAACAACATGAAGCATGTAGTGTACCCAAGACCATGCATAGGGTTGGCAGACAATGGTTCTATAAGTATATTTGTATGATCTGTAAGAATTCCTAGGTGTATAGTAGAGATGACAAGGGACAAGGTTGTAGTCACTTCTTGGTCACAGCCACCTACCTGGAGGGACTGAGTAATTGAACCAGTGGGCTCTGGACCATAGTCACAGGGGACATCAAGCTCAATTGGCATAAAATACTACACAAAACATTGACCCACCTCCTTGTTTGGCAAGTAGTGACTGGGATATTAAAAGATTGCAAGCAGCCATCTATATGCAATGATGGGTCTCTCCTCATCCAGAGCAAAGAAGAATGAAGAAAACCAGATTCATGGAAGCAATTAGTCCTAGAAACTGATACACCATGCAATCCTCAGCCTCTGAGACCAGAACTAGATGGTGCTGCTATGGAGTTTTCTTTGGAATTTTAGATTTTTATGGTTGAGGGATGGGAGCTCTGGTAGTATAGTGCCTAAGGCACTTGACTGCTAACCAGAAGCCTGGCAGTTCAAACCCGCCAGTCACTCCTCGAGTGGAAGATGGGGCAATCTACTTCCGTAGTGATACTGCCTCGGAAACCCAAGGAGGGGTTGCTGAGTCAGGTCCGACTTGACGGCACATAACAACATGGTTGAGGGAGGGGTTGTTCTATTTTATTTTTGAGACAGTCTATAAAACATTAAGGATCTTAATGAGAATGTTTAGACCCATTAAATTAAGAAAAGGCTAATGTTTTAAAATTTGTTTCCTTATGAAAAAAGGAGATGTATTGATGTGTAAGTCTTCATACAATATGTGTACATGGCATTCAGCAATTTGAATGATTTCAAAATTGTCCATTGGTTGGTAATAAATAAGGTGAATTATTTGTATTCAAACTAGAGCAGGTTTTTCACATTTTAATAATTATGCATAAGCCAGGCCTCTCTCACTGATGTGTAGTCATTCTGGTAGTAAGGACATAATGAATGTATTTTGTTTGATCAGTCTTGGGAATGGACTACACATTTGAAGGCGTGAAACAAGGACAATCATTGACCTCTCAATCTCCCTCCAAGCACTGATCAGTAGTAAACTACCTCCTGTGTTTAAGACTGGGTTTGGAAGTGTTAATATTTGTGGTAGTTAAGTTGTGTGTCAACTTGGCTTGACCTGGTTTTGACTTGCTGGGCAGCTGGATGTAGTTATTCCCCTTGATAAGACTAGTAATCAACTCCATGGTGGAATCTACTGGAGCAGCTGAGTAGTTGTCTCAAAGATGTGGTCTCCTTCCAGAATATAGAAGTGTTGAGAAAAGTCTCTGAGCTTTTTGGCATGCTTGGATACTGCATGTAGCTGAGTTGTCATTCAGCAGTATGTCATGTTTCCTGCCAATTTTGGGACTGTCTCTGGGTTTGAACTAGTTGCCTGTCATGTTGTTTGGTAATCTTGGGACTGTACTATTTTATTTGTGCACATTGAATTTGTCAGTCTCAGCAGCCAGCAGCTGCTTGAGTTAAGAGAAGCCTCTAACCTCAGTGGACAGGGAGCAAGAGACAGAGCTGAAGCCCAAAGTCAAGGGGCTTTCACCCAGGCCCTAGAGATGTCACTTTGAACTCAGACTTCTAGCCTCCTAAACTGTAAAAGAATAAATCCCTGTTTGTTCAAGCCACTCATTTGTGGTATATTCCTCTTAGAGTGGTTCTAGAGAACCACAACAATGTGCTTCTGGTAGGAAGCCACTTGTCCAGGATATATTGGAATCTGGGTTTCATCTTAAGTGATTTTTAATGATAACATGAAATTCCGTTTCCATTTATGGTACAAGGTCCAATTATAGAAGAATTGGAAAGACCAACAAGGAAATTGAGTCAGTAAAGACTGAGGTGGAAGAAAAGCAAAAAGGCTCTCCACGTTCACTTTAGCACATGAAGCACTATCTCAAAGCCAGGTGGCTGCACTGAGTGACAAGACTTCTCTGAAAGTGACCTTCTCCCAGAGGAAAAGTAGAATAAACCACCAAAGAACAAGCATCATCAACATAGGAAGTGTTTCATGGATGACAAATGTCTAGCAAATGATCTTGAATATGATCCTTGCTCAATTATTCTGCAAGGCCGTGTGGCACATCTAAAGCAAAGCAGGATGAGACTGCTGAACACAAGTCTGCACTGGACACAATCTGTTCCAAAATGGCCACAAGTCCCTGGAGAGCCTAAGGCCCTATGGTTCACCAATAAGAATGGAAATAAGTCTTTAAGAATCTAATGAGGGGGGCAACCAATAAGACTATAAGCTTGGATTTCTTAGCAGAAACCATACAGGTGAGAAGACAATGAGATAGATGGTATTTATAAAAACCTGAAAGAGAAAAATTTCCAACCAAGAATTATGTACCCAGCAAAACTGTCCCTCAAATATGATGGTAAAGTTAGGACATTTCCAGATAAGCAGAAATTAAGGGAATTTGTTAAAACCAGACCAAGAGATGGTTAAGGGAGTCCTTTGGACAGCGAAGCAACAACAGCCAACAACAACTGACCATTAACACACATGATGATATAACCCAGAAACCAACCCAGCTGTGGAAGTATCCAAAGTAAATAAGCCTACAAGATTT
>NW_006921792.1:2414920-2418935 GCF_000298275.1 Orycteropus afer afer | reverse complement strand
TATACATGGACCCATGTCACTTTAGTTTTGTGTATTTCACTGTATATAAATTATATTTCAATAAAATGCATTTTTTAAAAAAAGAATCTAATGAGGACAATCTTATAATAAATAAACCTCCACTTATGGCTGCTTTTAAGAAATCTAAACTAGTTGCAGGCTTCAAACATCAGAATATGACAGAAAGGATACATCTGATACCACTGGAAGAGAAAAATCTTCAAATTAGTGGCACAAAGAAGAAAATATAAATAAAAACCCATATAGATGAAACCATACCCTATAGATGATGACCGTAATACACAACTACTTCAAGCACTCATGAAAACCTCATTGTATATTAAAAGTATTGTTTACTTGTATTGTGTTATAAACCATATTTCTAAGATGGGAAGCCTTGGTAGAAGAAAATATGTCTCTATTTCAGAAGGTGTGTCTTGTGCACCTCTCAGTGGCAAAGAAATGCAGGAAGAAAGTGAAAATGAAATTAAAGAGCAAAAAACATGTAACAACAATTTATGATACTCAAAAAGAAGAAACTATCAGTATTCACCAAGCCAGCCCCAACTCCTTTATTCAGATGAGCATACAAAAGAAAATGGGCCAACAGTAAAGGTAAGAGTTAAGACTTCACTACTTTTGAAGACACTGCTTTTGAATTTGATTCTAATTAAGGAGCTTACTGAAGATGACATATCCTCTCATTTGGATGACACTACGGAAGAATGTCTTTGAATTTTCAATGAATTCACAGAAAGTGAAGCTCATAAAGGAGAGATTGTTAAGCAGGTGGGTAGGCTTTGTTCTCTTTTATCCTTTTCCTGCCCAATGGTTAGGTGCTCAGCTGCTAACCAAAAGGTTAGTAGTTTTAACACACACCAGCTGCTCCACAGGAGAAAGATGTGACAGTCTGCTTCTGTGAATATTTACAGCCTGTAAACCCCATGGGGCAGTTTTATTCTGTCCTAAAGTTTCCCTTTGAGTTGCAATCAACTCTATGGCATTGGATTTTTATATTCTAATAGTTTTGATCAATAATATATTCAAATGACAAGACCAAAACCTTGATAACTGTCAACCATCATGTCTTGCAGAGTTGGTGGTTTCCAGAGGTCATGGTATTTCATCGAGGAACTTACAGTTGATTTTCCAACTTAGAGAATTCTTTTATAGGACTATGGTCCCTGAGCAGCACAAACAGTTTGCTCTGATGACTACTAACAGAAAGGTTGAGGTTCAAACTCACCTAGCAGCTCAGTGGAAGAAGCAGCTCAGTGGAAGAAAGAATTGGCATTCTACTTCAAAAAGATCAAAGCCGAGAAAACCCTCAGGAATACATGCATGTCAAGGAAAATTATCTGAATCCTATGGTTTTTTCTGTGTGGATTTTTTTGAAAAGTTTTCCAATGATTTATAACTTAGCTTCCTGTGGCTTTTCAGGAATCATGCTAAATTTGCTTTTATTATACTGAAATTGGATAATTCTAATCTTTCTTCCACTCATTTTCAGGAAAGCACATGGAATTGAATAGATTGTATTACAAAAACACTTCTGGGCCAAAAAAGAGAATTGCATACATTGCCAAGTTTGATATGAGTGGTTTAGTTCCTTCGTCCCATCTGCACAAAACTTCATCAAGGGCCTATTTTGTCATTTCCCACTTTAAGTATATTCTAGTACTTGTGTCATGCTTGGTGATGGCCCTAAATGAGATGGATTGACACAGTGGCTGCAACGATGGGCTCAGGCATAGCAAGGATTGTAAGGCTGGCACAGGACCAGGCAGTGTTTCCTTCTGTTGTATGCATCAGAGCCAACTGGACAGCACCTAACAATAGTGCTTACTATCCTATCATCCACCAGGGGGCACAAGTGGACAGTCAGTAAACTGATTTGTACTTAAAAGCATTTTCCATTCCTCCTTGCCCCCATTATCTAAAATATTCTTTAAAGCCAGTTATACTGTCATTGTGCAACCTTTTAATTTTTCTAACTTGAACCTCCTTTAATTTATGTTATGAACTTTGAAGTTCTGTTATAATGTGTGAAGTTGAAGAAGCAGTACAGTAAGTACTTTCTTAAGTGCAAAAAAAATTAAAAAGTGACATTTAATATAGACTTTAATTCTCTGCTCTAGTCTCCATATTATTTGTACTTGGCATATACCAATAGCAGAAATTTCTGTGTAGCATAAAGGAGTTTATGCTTCCAAGTTTCAAATAAAAACCTAAATTATATTTCTTCACTGACTAGTTGGGTGTCATTGGGCAAGTTATTTCATTTCTCCTTTTCAGCTTCTGCCAGCAAACCTTGGAGATCCTGGGCTTAAAAATGCATCTGCTGTTTGTACCTGTCTTCATATGGCATCTTTTCCCTGGGTGTGTTTGTGTCCATTTGGCTTTTTATAACTTAGAAATGATTAGGTTTAGGACTTACCCTACTCAGGTTTGGCCTAATTAACATAACAAATGAAACCCTGTTTCCAAACAGGATCATATTTACAGCTATTGTTGTTGTTGTTGTTTGCAGTTGAGTCAGCCCCGACTCATAGCGACCCCTCCTTGGGTTTCCGAGGCAGTATCACTACGGAAGTAGGATTGCCCAACCTTTCTTCCGAGGAGTGGCTGGTGGGTTTGAACTGCCAGCCTTCTGGTTAGCAGTCAAGTGCCTTAGCCACTATGCTACCAGAGCTCCTTTTTACAGCTATAGGGGCCAGGATTTCAATACATATATTTGGGGGACATAATTCAATCCATTAGACTATGTTATCAATTTGTTTTCATTTTGCTTTGTTTGTTATTAATGCTCTATAAGTTCCCACTACAAAGGAGACCATCAACCCATTCAGAGGAACAATTCTACTACTAACTAATCACACTGTAATCATTCAACTACAGGCAGCACAGATAGCGACTGCACTTAAGAGTGGGCAGGCTTTTGCTGCTGCCACTCTGTAACAGAAAACATATGTGTTTGCATGTCTAGTCTCTCAGACCCAAAGGATAACATCAGGAGGTATGGAAAACCTGTTTGTTTGTTTGCTTTAGCACTCATTTAAGAAATGGGAATTTTAAACTCTTTCTTACAAAGCCCATGTATTGCCAATTATAGTTGAGTCAATGACATGAAGCTTTCCATGACATCATGATTGACATGGTATTTTAATATTTTATGTTGCTTATTCCTAAATGCCAAGCAATAGATGGTAGTAGTTTGCAACCATTATTACATGAAGCAAATTGCTTTATATAAAAAAAAAAAAAAATAGTAGTCCATTATCAATATTTATTCTTCTGGGTTATAGTGTGGTTGGATGTTATATTTTTGTGATTACATTTTGTTTTCTTCAAGAAAAATATATTTCAATAACATAAATGACGCATTTTGAAATTTCCAATTAACAATTAAATTCTAATCATCTGAGGCTTGAGTCATGAAAATTTATGTTTTAATTGTGTACATTGAAATATCTTAGAAAATTCCTAATAATTCCTAATACATAAAACAGCCTTCATCTGGAGGTGGTTCTTTCAGGGAAATACTCAACTGCAAAATGAAGCAGATCATCCATTCCTGTGAAAAGTTGCTTCCTTGCCTAGAAAAGTATTCTTTCTATTTCTGACGTACAGAGCATCTGGGAGAGTGGTTATATGCCATCCATCTGAAGTTCCCTAATCAGGAATAATGCCAGACTCATTAGAAATTTTACTGTCTTTAAAATTACTACTAGATATATTTATTTTCATTTTATGAGGTGATTTTTGTCTGTGTGTCACTTTAAGCTGTGCTGTCTTTCTTATCTTGGAATTATTAGGCTTTGTTCTCTTTTATAGAGAGAGAGAAAGACCTAAAATGTCTATGATTGTAATTAATCTAAGTCTTTTTCTCAATTGTTTTAAAAAAAATCTCACATTGGAATATTTCTTTCTACTCCATCCAGTGAAGGGTTATGTGTGTGTATGTGAGAGAAACAGAAACAGAGAGACAGGTAGACACAAAACAGGCCTTTAGTAA
>NW_006921792.1:2413478-2414230 GCF_000298275.1 Orycteropus afer afer | reverse complement strand
TGGCTGGTGGGTTTGAACCGCCAGCCGTCTGGTTAGCAGGCAAGTGTCTCAGCCACTATGCTACCAGAGCTCCCATTTTAAGAATAGTAAACTACAAATTCTATTCATAGGGTGGATGTGAGTCAGAATTGACTCGACAACACACAACAACATACTATAAACTTTCACTTAAGCTGATCAGAGGACCAAATCACAGCTCTAAGAAGTTGGATGGAAACAGTAGCATGGTTAGATAAGTAATCAGCTATAATGGTATAGATGCAGGTGTATGCACAATCTCACTTTTTCCTGTTGGGAGTGTGGATAATTTTGTGCCTTGCATTTATTCTACCTGTATTCAATTTCTCTGCTTTTAATGATTTTAAAACTTGAAATTCTTTTCAATTAATTTTGATATAGACCTTACCTAAGATGGTTTTACTCCCCTAATGCAAATGCTAGGGATGTTAAACAGAAACTCATGCATTCTTCTCTAATCAAGTATAATCCTATACTTAACAAGATGGCAAAGTGTAAAGAGGCTCATCAGAGGCAGGCTTTAGCAACATCAGAATCTTTGTCCAGAATGTCTCATGAAGTAAGACAATGCTATGCCCAGCTCTTTGTTGAAAAGTATTTAAATGTTTATAGAATAGTGGGTGAGGCTTTTAACAAGGTCAATACATATGAGGAGCTATATATAGAATAGGAGCTGTGGTGGTGTAGTGCCTAAGGCATTTGACTGCTAACCAGAAGACTAGAGGTTCAAACCC
>NW_006921792.1:2411419-2412713 GCF_000298275.1 Orycteropus afer afer | reverse complement strand
TGTGTGTGTTTCTCTAGAGATCCCAATCTAACACACCAGGGTATGGGATATGTTCTTTCCTAACTCTTGGATGACTTTTCTAGTCATCTTCCAGTTACTTCTAGTGACAAAATGTCTCTATAGATTTTGCACTTCCTCAAGTGTATGACTACTGAGTTCTCTGATAGCTTTTGTTTGTTTGTTTGAAGTGCTTATTATTATCTTTAATTTTAAGCCTGGCTTCCTAGAGTTAACCACTAGGTCAGTATAGTCAGTATACCTGGCCAACTGACTAGAAGAGAGCCACATTTGTACCCATTTCAAAGAAAGGTGATCCTGTAGAATCTGGAAATTATCAAACAATATCATTAATATCACATGCAAGTAAAATCTTACTGAAGATAATTCAAAAACAAAATGGTTGCAGCAGTACATTGACAGCGAGCTTCCAGAAATGCAAGCTGGATTCAGAAGAGGATGTGGACTGAGGGATATCATTGTTGATGTCAGATGGATCTTAGGCTGAAAACAAAGAATACCAGAAAGGTGTTTACTTGTGTTTTATTGACTATGCAAAAGCATTTGATTGTGTGGATGCAGTGTAGTAAATTACATAATATGGCTTTTCCAGCCATAGTCTTTGTAAATTCCATGGTGGAATTTGCCATGAGCAACTGAGTAGCTCCTGATTGTTAAAGTTATCCACCTGGGGTATTTCTGTTGAGAGTGGCATGAAGCAATCTTCTGGGAAGTTCTCTCTCTCAGGTGTATAGAATTCTGATGTTGGGATTGGTTAGTTTGGCTACTGTGCCAGGCTCAAAAGGAGCCTTCCTAGGGGCAGAAGGAATCTCTCACTGCTGGCTGAGAGATGCACTGCTGACAGAAACGCACTTGCTGAGAGAGAGAGATGACAGACACACACTGCTGAGAGAGAGACTGCCAGCTGCTAAATGAGACAGCTGGCTGCAAGAAACTGAGTGCATATCTGGACTTGAATTGTAGCCTGTTGCTTCCCTAATAAACCCCTTAAACTGTGAGTTCTGTGTGGCCATTCCAGCAAATTATCAAACCCATCAGAGAGTTGGTGAGTGCTGTGGGAGGAATGGTTGGAGTCAGGGTTGGTGAAAAAGCTGGAAGGAGGCAGCATGTCTGGCCTTGGAGGAATAGGCCTTGGGCTACTGATGGTGATTCTGTCTTCCTCTTGTGGGGTTAGAGGAGGTCAGAAGATGAGGCCTCCTTGCCCCTTTGGCAGTGGATCATAACAAATTATGGATAACATTGAGAAGAATGGGAATTCCAGAACATTTGATTATAC
>NW_006921792.1:2400398-2410364 GCF_000298275.1 Orycteropus afer afer | reverse complement strand
ATTGTTATTGTTTTGATAACCCTGGAGATACAACATTTCCACTCCCCACCTCCACCAGCTGAGCTCTGAGTGTAATCAAATACCCACAACACCCTGGGGATAGAGATTTTCCAGGGAGCTAACAAAATATTTAAGGTGCTTTGGGGGTGATGCTCTTAACGTAGCTCCAAAAGAAGTCTATTCTCTCCATTGACTATGAGGTCAACAACTTTTCATGGCTACAGTGCCCCTGTGGTGGAAAGGGAGGGTACATGGAAACAACTTCAAGTTCCAAGATGGCATGGATGAAGCTGGGTAGAACCAAAGTTCAGCCTGCGTTCCTGGTTGGAGGCAGATAAGTAAATATGATAACTCAGTTCCTTAAGAACTGAATGGAATGAAAGGTCAGTTTACTCATTGTCTCTATGTTATCCCCTCAAAACAGGTGATAAGTATGTTAATGTGTTTCCAGAAACAACTTGAAAAGTGATCTTGGCCATGGACATGCGCAGTGAGATGAACAGGAACAAAGTTGCTAGGAACTGATATTCTCCCCTCTACCTAAGCCCCAATCAGCTGATAACAGGAAGCTGGTGTGACTTATCCAGTGTGCAAGCACACTGCATTAAAAAACGACTGTCCCTTTAAACCAAGGCAAAGGAAATTTCAGCCAGTCCTCAACTAATCCATGCCTAAATTCCTGAAGTTTTTATGAATATGTATAACACCCTCTCCTGAAACTTAGAAAAACTGTAACCCAACAACCATTCAAGGAGTCAGATTTGGGTATGGACCCCTATCTTCTTGCATTGCCACTTTGCAATAAATAACTTTCTCTCCTCTTAATCACTCAGTGTGTAAACTGTTTTGGCCTGACTCTGCACTAGGTAGGTACCCACATTTGGTCCTATTTCATGAATCCTGCCATTTTGGAAGAACAACCTTCAGTTTGTTTTGTAGCTTTGGTTAATTTTCAGAGTTCTGAAATGGTGATGTTGTTTTGACAGTTTTTTTTTCGTAGTAATGTGAGTTCACAAAGATCACCAGTCTGTCATTCTGGAAGTCAATCTCCTCTAGGATTTTATATAGGTCAAAGAATAGTGGCAATCAAAAACAAACAATAAAAAAGCTTCTTACAGAGAAACATGCTTTATGCCAAACCTGTACATGTTGTTTTGTTGTTGTTAAGTGCTTTCAAGTGGGTTTCAACTCATGGTTTGAGTTTGAGTTTTTTGAGAGATGTGACAGGGTAGAACTGTCCCGTAGGGTTTTCTTGGCTGTAATCTTTAAGGGAGAAGATCTCCAGGTCTCTCTCTCATGGAGCCACTGGCTTGGTTGAACCACCAACATTTCAGTTAACAACCAAGCACTTAACAAGCAGGGCTCCTTAATCTGCACATAAACCAAAACCAAACCAAATTCACTGCGATCAAGTCAATTTCACTCATATTGACCTCCTTGGGGTTTCTGAGGCAGTAAATCTTTACAGAAGTTGATTGCCCTTCTGCAGAGTGGCTGGGGGATTTGAACCGCAAATCTTCCGGTTAGCAGCCAAGTGCCTTATGCACTATGCCACCAGAGCTCCTAAATCTGCACATAAAACCAAAAACCAAACTCACTGCCATGGAGTCAGATCCAACTCCCCTCCTGAGGCGGTATCACTACAGAAGTAGATTACCCAATCTTCCCTCTGAGGAATGGCTGGTGGGTTTGAACCACCAGGCTTCTGGTTAGCAGTCAAATGCCATAGGCACAATACCACCAGAGCTCCCAATCTGCACAAACCAAACTAAAACAAAAGTCACTGTGGTCGAGTTAGATCTGACCCATAGTGACCCCTACTTGGGTTTCTGAGTTTTATTTTGTTTTTTTATCACTACAGAAGTAGATTGTCCAATCTTCCTTCTGAGGAGTGGTTGGTGGGTTTGAACTGCCAGTCTTCTGGTTAGCAGTCAAATGCCTTAGGCATTACACTACCAGAGCTCCTAATCTGCACATAGTAGGTTCAAAATAAACTATTCATATTTATTAATTATGATATCACCTTCACCTCTTTCATATTTCATCCCTTTATTCCTTTTACTGCCCTGTCTTAATGAATTTTCTGTAGAAATAGTAACATATAATGGTTTTAGAAAAGTAGCTTTTTGGGAGCTCTGGTAGCATAGTCCCTAAGGCACTTGACTGCTAATCAGAAGGCTGGCGGTTCAAACCTACCAGCCACTCCTCCGAAGGAAGGTTAGGCAATCTACTTCTGTAGTGATACCACCTCAGAAACCCAAGGAAGTGTCACTTTGAGTCGGTTCAACTCGAAGGCACATAACAACAACAACAACAGTAGCTTTTATAGAAGAAAGATAATTGAAAAAAGGATTATGTCTTTCCTTTTCTGGGTGCCTGTAACCAAATTATCTAGCCACTCTGAACCTTAGTCTCTTCATCTTTTAAATGAGAATAACAATATGTACTTCTTCTACATGAGGGCCTTGCTTTGAGAATTAAATGAGTTCCTGTACACTAGAGGTGTTGTACAGTGGTGTAGTGGTTATGGTATTTGGCTGCTAACCAAAAGGTCAGTAGTTCAAATCCACCAGCCAACCTATGGAAGAAAGATGAGGCAATCTGCTTACATAGAGATTTGCATCCTTGGAAACCCAATGGGGGTCACTATGAGTTGGAATTGACTAGATGCTAATGAGTTTGAGTTTTTTGAGAGATGCAGGCTTGCATCATGTAACCTATACAAATAAACAGTGGCTTTTAGTTTGTAAAGGTAGTTATCTGGTTCCTGGGTTTGACTCATGGGATTAGGTTATTTTGTTTTTTTTTTCTTTCCTCTCAAAAACACTTTATATTTATGTGATGTCATTTCCCCTCGTTCTTGAGTTAGATAAATATTTTACCATATTTATTCATTATATCACAAATGAGATTTATTGTTCATAGACTTTGGGGTTAATATTTTTATTTAATTATTCAATTAGTAATCTAGGCAGTAATAAGAGGTCATTTTTGAATACTGTGACAGTAGAAAAATGTATGTGAACATACCAACAAATACTCTTAAGAAGCAGAAAACTCAAGGTATTAATTTTTGATTAATCAAATGAAAAGATAAAAACTTGTGACTGACGTCTCTGACACTGAATGTGTTCTATTCATTATTGAGATCATTTTAGATTCTCAGTAGAATTTATTTTTCTGTTCTTTTTAGTAAAATGTGCAGCTGACAGTTTGGTTGAAAATAACAGATTAGATTTGAAATTGGGTATAAAAGTGTATCCTTATTGAGAGAGATTATCAGTGAGATATTTAATTTTTTTAACTACCTGCAAATGGAATAATATTTTTCTTAACTTTTTTTCACTATTGTCCCCTGAAGAAATTATTGTAGATGTTGTTTTCCTAATACTCCCTCAAATTAAGTAATATGGAATAAGATTTTTGTTGGATAGTGTTGAGTTTTGGGCAATCTATTTCCACAGTGATATCGCCTTGGAAACCCCAGGAGGGGTCATTATGAGTCATATACAACTGGACAGCAGTGAGTTTGGTTTTTCTTTCTTTCTTTTTTTTTTTTTTCTTCAATAACCTATTATAATATCTGGGAGCTCTGGTGGCATAGTGCCTGAGGCATTTGACTGCAACCAGAAGGCTGGAGGTTCAAACCCACCAGCCTCTCCTCAGAAGGAAGGTTGGGCAATCTACTTCCATAGTGATACTGCCTCTGAAACCCAAGGAGGGTCGCTATGAGTTGGATCTGACTCCATGCAGTGAGTTTGGTTGTTTTTTGTATTACAATATCTAAGCTAGTTTTGTCCCTCAAAAGTCAGTCTTTTGCACAATAGAGAGAATATCACCTCCACTGAAAATACATGACATGAATTCAAGTAATACAGAAAAACTTAAAGAAAAGAAAGAAACAGCCAAAAACAACTCTATTCTGAACATGTTAGTAGGCACTTCCCTATATGAAACAGCTATGTATATAATTTTATTGAATGTAATCATGCTATATATACTGTTTGTCTAACATTTTTCACTGAATAACTTTATCAGAGGTCTTTTTTTGTCAACTAACCTAGAATCAATATTAACCTCTAGATCTATAGCATAATATTTAATGACTGCATGATATTCTATTGTATTCAGTATATTTATTCTCTGTTGTATAAAACCTGCAATATAGATGAACCAACCAAATGTGGGTATTAAATTGCTTCTTTTTTTTTTCTACCCTAAATCTGTGACCAATGTAAGTGCGAAGTCTAACATTCCTCACACCTGGGCATTTGTACCCTTAGCACAAATATCTGGGCAGGAAAGTAGGAGAAAGGGCATGCGTGTTTGAAATTGGTAAATATTGATGGCTACCTCCAGAAAGGGTTTGTCCAATTACATTCTTCTCCAAATAAAGTAAAAATGTACTTGTTTTTTTTCTCGTATCTTGCCAAACTGTGATCATTTATCCTGTCTCAGGGGTCTATAAATGTAGACCAAAACTAAAGGGAGGGGGAGAGGTCATATATTTTGGTGTTATTTTGTTTGTTTATTTTGTTTTTTACTAGTGAGGTTGAGGACTATTTAAAAAAAAAAAAAAAAGCATTGCTTTCAAGTTGATCCCAACTCTTGTTGACCCCATGTACTACTGAGTAGAACTACTCCATTGGATATTCTTAGCTGAGTTTTTCTCCCACAGACCCACTGGGTGTGTTTGGTCACCTTTTAAGTTAGTAGTCCAGAACAAAATGTTTGTGCCATAATTCATGTCTACCCAAAACCTGTGAATATGGCCTTATTTGGAAGTAGAGTCTTTGCAGACCAAGTTGAGATGAGGCCATACTGGATTGGGGGGGGGAGGGGCTCTAAATTCAATGTGACTGATGTCCCCATGAGAAGAGAGAAATCTGTACACAAATACACAGACACACAGAAAGAATGCCATGTGAAGACAGAGGTGGATGTTGGACTGAGTGTCTATATTATGGGTTGATTTCTGTCCCAAAAAAGATACATTGAAATCTTCAACCTGTAAATGTGACTATTTGGAAATAGCATCTTTGCAGATGTAATTAGTTAATGTAGGTCGTGCTGGAATAGGGTAGACCCTAATCCAATGTGCCTGGTGTCCTTATAAAAAGAGAGAGAGAAGGAGAAAGAAGCAGAGATTGGAGTTGATGCAATTGGAAGCCAAGGATGCTTGGGGCTACCAGAAGCTGTAAGAGACAAGGAAAGATCTTTCTTCGAGAGCCTTCAGAGACATAGAACCTGCCAGTCCCTTGGTTTCTGACTTCTAGCCTCAGAACTGTAAAAGAATATATTTCTGTTGTTTTAAGTCATCGGTTTATAGTACACCCACTCCTCACTTATCAACATGGTTAGGTTCTAAAGACCAAGGCATTATGCAAAAATTAGTGTCATGAAAAAATAGAGGATGACTACATATGATCACTAAATGGAAGATGACTACAACATTATATAACTGCCAGATTTCATCATTACATAACTGCCAAATTACATCATAACTGCAAAATTTCATCATTACTTAACTGCCAAACCACTGAAAATCATGACTAAACCAAGCTGACACATAATCTTAGCCATCTCAGCCAGTGTCATTCTCACCTAGCACCTCAGCATTCATTACTGCCAGATGGGCATCATTAATGCACAACATAGTTGGATAGTGGGTTTTGTCTATAACTATTGTCATAAATGCAAAATGTCAGATAACAAGAGCTTTTATAAATAAGTACTTTGTTTTGGCAGCCATAAGAAACTAATGCAAAGGTCTTCCTCTGTGTGTCTGTCTTTTAGTAGCCTGTTTGTATCTTTCTTTCAAGAAAAAAAATTTCAGATGAATTTATTGGCTGATTCATTTGAAACAGTCTTTTGCATATTTTACTGTAAATATTTTCCTCAGTTTCTCATTTGTGCTTCAACCTTAATTATAAAATTTTTACTACACAGACGTTATTTTCAAAAGTAATCAATGTCTTCCTTTTTTTTTCTGTCTAGGTTTTTTGCCATTATTAGGATGTCTATTTCTATCTCAATATAAAAACTGATCATCTGTGATTTCTTTATACCACCTTTTATGTAATACACTTTAAGTAGAATTAAATATTTGTATTAAATAACATTAATAAATGTATTGAAATACATAACATCTTTCAAGTTAGTATTTTTATATAATCTGCTTCCCACCCCTCTTCCTTTCATATAGCGCGTGGAAGTAGAACATAGACATTTAAGTTCATATTTTAAATATTCCCAATGAAAACAGAAATGGTTTGCAAAGTTATATAAGCCTTAGTTGTGATAAATTATGATAGAATATTTGTTGACTCAAATCTAGACCTACTCTATGAAATAATTATGCAAAACATTGGCTTGGGGAGATATAATGTTCTGACTTCTTTAGCAGCTCGATGGATTTAAGGTTTCCCAACTTGGAATCGGTTATGAAGTATTTGATCTCTCATGTTGGGTAATTGTTTTAAGATAAAAATAAATATTTTCACTATGTTATAGAACCTTGTTTTGTGTTTCTATGAAGTAATAATTCAATATTTCACAAGAAAAGATCTTATTTCCTTTAGCCATGTCTGGAAGCAGTAATAATAAGATAATTGGATTTAGAAAAAGTGAAAGAAAAATGGTAAGCTTATTGTAATAAAAATAATAGCTCTTCAAAGTTGTTACCTTAAAGAGGGAAGTAAATTTGATTAAAAGTAAATATGAATATTAAGTGCTTGTATTTATGAAGGGCTAACTGCATACTATAAACATTTGATATCCACTTAAAAATGAGTATAAATGAGGATAAGAAATTTACTTTTATTTAAGCAATATTAGTGTTGAATTTTGAACTTTTTTGTATTGAATTCTTCTCAAACTAACATGCATTCACATAACCCAGGAATCTTGTTAAAATGCCGATTCTGATTCAGTGGGTGCAGTGCAGTGAATTGCTCAATATGGCCCTTCTAGCCATTGTCCTCCATTTTGTGGTGTATTGTAAATCTCAGAAGGAAGATGGGGCAATGATACTGCCTTGGAAACCCAAGGAGGGGTCGCTATGAGTCGGTCCGACTCAATGGCACATAACAACAACAACATACTTGTTTAGGGTGGGATGTATTTTGAGTCCTGCCTTGCTGGAGGGTGTGACTAAAGTCACCACCCTTAGCTTCCTTAAGGGTATATACGTGAAAGTTCTGGGAAACTTCTCTCTCTTGCTCTGGTCCTGCATTTTGTTCGTCATTACCTCACACCTGGACTTGAAACAGCAGCTGGTCATCTGACCCGTTGATTTGGATTTGCCAGCTCCTGCAACCATTCAGTTGGGAGAATCCTCCAGACCTACCCACAGACTTGGGATTTGCCATTCTGCCAGCCTCCCAGCCTCCACCACTACCATCACGTGAGCTGTTTCCTTGAGAGCTGGTGAGTTCTGTGACACGTTACAGTGAAATAGGGAACCCTAAAATAGCAGGGAGATTACTGAGGGGAGGAGGATGAGTTGATGTCAGAGATGATGGAGTGGCACAGCAATTTGGAAAATTTGGACATTGGGGACATCTTTAACCTCTGCCTCATAGGGACTAGCCTTGTGTGGATCTTTCTAAAAGAAATTATTCAAAAACTAGGCCTGGTGGGACTCTCTAAATTTCTCATAAGTTCCCAGGATCAAGAAGGTAGAAGAGGAGTTACTTTGAATTTGGTTGTATTTTGAATAAATCCAGGTGGTATTGCTCTCCTCTAAGAAAACCTTAGGTATCTGTATCAAAACAAAGTAGATGCATTCAGAATCTCATAACACTCATAAAGGAGAATTTTTCCTTTGACAAAAAGGTTTTTATCAAAGTGTATTTAGCACATTCTGCTAAAGCTTTTAATGAGAAATTAGAAAAATTGTTTTCCTTAGAATCCATTAGAATGAGGGAATCTGGACCTGGGATAATGATGTTGAAAAGAGATCCTTGTACTTTAGCTATTTTGCCATTGTGAGAATCTTTGTATTTCCCATTAGGTTTCAGTTCTGTAAGCTTTTGTAGTTTCCTCACCTGACTGAGTTTTAAGAATCACTCAGCATGATTTGGAAGCAGAAGGCCTGGGCTAGTTTATCGACTGTGCTGTATAATGAAGTCATGTGAATTCTATTTTCTGAGCTTGAGTTTCTTCATCTGTAAAAGTGACATCAATATACTTGCCTTTCTGAGTTAAGTGAAGTTTAAATCCAAGTCCTTAGAAGAATTTCTGGAAGGCTCAAAATACAGTAGCAATTACTGATAGGATTCTCACTTTCCCTTCCCGCCCAAAGCATAAAACGTTAGTTGATGCCAGGAACAATAAGGACCTTTTTGTTGTTGTTGTTGGAATGATATATATAAAGGCCTGAGATTCTTTTAGGCCACCATTTTCCTTAATGTTAATCAGAATCTTAGCATTTTGGAGCTCAAAGCATTAGTAGACTCTAATCTTTCACTACAAAAAAAAAAAAAAAAGGCTATTGAAATTTTATTGAACAGTTCTTTTTATTCTTAGGTCTCACAGGAATTTTTCTCTACAGACATCTTAAAGACTACCTTCTATCTGAAGAACAGTTACATGAAAATAGCTACTCCCAACCAAGACCTGACAAACCAGAGAGAATTCTTTTAAACACAAGCGTGACAAAAAAAATAAACTCTGTACATGACTATAAGTAGATGTTGTTGTTGTTGTTATGTGTCGTCAAGTTGGACGCAACTCATACCGACCCCTCCTTGGGTTTCCGAGGCAGTATCACTACAGAAGTAGATTGTCCAACCTTCCTTCTGAGGAGTGGCTGGTGGGTTTGAATCGCCAGCCTTCTGGTTAGCAGTCAAGTGCCTTAGGCACTATGCCACCAGAGCTCCCATAAGTAGATGGGACAGAGTATTATCCTTTTGATATGCTAAGACTAAAGCCCTAAGAGGTCCAATGCTCTGATGTTAATGAAATGGGGTTTGTAGCCAGTGCAATTAGACTACTGATGAAGATTTCTTGCATTTCATTTCTTACTCTTGCATCTAATTTCCCTGATCTGGTTTATTTTACCTTAGTAAAATAAATCTTCATAGCAAACATTTGAAGCAGGTACTGTTATTACCCACATTTCTTACAAATGAGGAAACTGACATTTAGATAGGTTAAGTAACCTGTGAAAGATCATACAGGAAGTAAGTGGTAGACTGAAGATTTCAATCCAAGGAGGCAAACTCTAGAGCTTTTCTCTCTTTTTTTAAGTTTTATTTTTATCATTCAAAAACATTTATTAGGCATCTATTATTTGCAAGCAACTATGAGATACATAAGGAGCGATGATGGGACAGTGGATAAGACATTTGACTGCTAACCAATAGGTCAGTGGTTCAAACCCTACTAGCTGCTCCTCAAGAGAAAGATAAGGAAATCTACTTGTATAAAGATTTAGTTTAGGAACCCAATGGGGGTTGCTATGAGTTGGAATAAACTCGATGGCACTGGGTTTGGTTTTGGTTTATATGGCATACATGCTATTTTGATGCCAGAGTTATTTTGAAGCAACCTGAAGTAAATACATAAATTTCACATTTTAAAAATTTAACAACTAATCTATAAAACAGATACCACCTGTATTGTATAATGACTTCCTCTTCATCCAAGTTAATATGGGTCTACCCTCTAGTCGGTTTATCCTACCATGGTGACTTGTTGATGTGAGTTTTGAGGCTGAGCCACTGGTGTTTCAAACCCAGGGGGGTGCACATGGTGCACAGGTTTCAACACAGCTTACAGACTAAGACAGACTAGGAAGAAGGAGGCCATCCACTTCTCAAAAATTGGCCAGGGAAAACCTTATGAATAGCAGAGAAACACTGATACATTACTGTGCAACTTTATGAATAGTCCGGTTAGGTTAGAAGGCTCTCAAAATAGGACTGGGAAAGAGCTGCCTCATCAGAGTAGAACCAACCATAA
>NW_006921792.1:2396483-2397548 GCF_000298275.1 Orycteropus afer afer | reverse complement strand
TTGAACTGCCAGCCTTCTGGTTAGCAGTCAAATGCCTTAGGCCACCAGAGCTCCATGAGAGAACATGGTGTGTATATATCTGTTTGTGTCATGGCTCTTATTTCTCTAGGAAATATACCTAGCAGTGGGATTGCTAGATCCTATGGTATTTCTATTGTCAACTTTTTAAGGAAGCACCATACTGTTTTCCACAGTGGTTGTACCATTTTACAGTCTCACTACTTCTTTCTCTTAATTAATATGCATATGCAATGCTATATTTTGAATAGTGTGTACCATTTCACTCAGAATTCTTATTTTGAAAAAGATTTAAAATTTGTCAGAATTATTATTTTGCATTTTCTCAAAAGAAAGAAAAGGACAAAAAACAAAAAAGGGTGCTCAGCAACACAACTGTCAAATCTTAGGTTGATAAGAGTTTGAGATACAGTTAGAGAAACTCTTTCAGTGACTACAAAATATTTCTCTTAATCTTTGTTGTTGTTGTTAGATGCTGTTGAGTTGTCTCTGACTCATAGTGACACATAGTCACACAGCAGAACGAAACACCACCCAGTCCTGAGCCAGCTCCATGATTTTGCTATACTTGAGACCATTGCCGCTGCCACTGTGTCAATCCATCTCATTGAGGGCCTTCCCTTCTTTCTTTGACCCTCCAACTTACTGAGCATGATATCCGTCCCCAGGGAATGGTCCCTTCTGACAACATCACCAAAGTATGTGAGACGAAGTCTGGCCATTCTCGATTCCAAGGAGCATTCTGGCTGCACTTCCTCCAGGACAGGACAGACCTGTTAGTTCTTTTTAGCAATCCACAGTACTTTCATCGCTCTTCACCAACATGTGCACAGCTCAAAAGCATCAACTCTTCTTCAGTCCTCCTTATTCATTGTTCAGCTCTCACTTGCATATGAGGTGATTGAGAATAACATGGCTTGTGTCAGGTGCACCTTAGTCTTCAAGGAGACATGTTTGCTCTTCAGCACTTGAAAGAGGTCCTTTTTTCCTAGTGCTCTACGTCATCTGATGTCCTGACTTCTGCTTCCATTGGTGTTGATTGTAGAA
>NW_006921792.1:2388748-2394018 GCF_000298275.1 Orycteropus afer afer | reverse complement strand
TTGGTTCTACTCTGATGAGGCAGCTCTTTCCCAGTCCTATATTAAGTGCCTTCTGATCCAAGGGGCTCATCTTCCTGCACTGTGTTGGACAATGTTTCCAAACTATTCATAAAGTTGCCCAGTATTGTACCAGACAGTGTTTCTCTGCTATTCATAAGGTTTTCCCTGGCCAATTTTTGAGAAGTAGATGGTCTCCTTCTTCCTAGTCTGTCTTAGTCTGTAAGCTGTGTTGAAATCTGTGCACCATTGCAACTCTGCTGGTGTCTGAAACACCAGTGGCACAGCCTCAAGCCTTACAGCAATGTACAAGCCTCACAGGATGACAAACTTACTGACAAATTTGTCTCCTTTAGCTGTGGGAAAGCTCTGTGCCCTCCCCTTACCTAATTCCTATCTGGAACCTGCCACTCTGTAGTCCCTGGCCACTCCTTCATTTTCCTGGCTTTAGAGGGCTCAGGGCCTAGCCTTGCCTCCTATCCCTTTTTACCTGGATATCCTGCCACTCCTGAGGTCCCCGAGGCTGCTCCTGCTCCCTCCCTTTCCTGGCTCATCTTCATCTTTAGTATCTCTGAAACATCTTCCTTGGGATTATCTCAAGTATTTGCTTTACCCTTTGTTTAATATCCTCATTGGAAGGCAGTACACTTAGCAGCAAGAATATAGATTCTGGAAGAGGAAGTCAAACAGACCTGGATTTGGATGCTGGAAAAGTCATTTATTTTTTCCCAGCCTCTGTTGCCTATTCTGAATAAAGTGTATAATGGTAGCTACTTCCATTAGGTTGTTGTGAGAACCAAGTAAAAGAATGCATGTAAAGTACTTGGCACACTACCTGCCTCATAAGAGACATTCAAATAAGAATTGCTGTCATCATCATCATCATCATCATCATCATCATCATCACTATCATCAATAGGAGCCAGTCTGAAGGCTAATAATAAAAAAAAAAAAAAAAAGTATCAACTCTGAAGTTGCAATTACAAGCAACTCTTTCTAACTATCACTTTTTACACTCATGACTTAATGGCTTAAGAACTTCCAGGCTATGACAATTCTTTTACATTATTGAGATCTTGAGTCAATTAGTGCTTCCTGACTTCACCTCCTTTCCACATTCTAGCATTATATTTCTTTATTGATAGCTTCAATTCCTTGCCCTGCTCCCATAGCAAAACTCCAACCCTGAATTAATTGAACCATTTGCTTCTCTGTGTTTTCCTTGTCTTTATATTTCTTTCCACAAAACTCTAATGAACAATGTATGACCCTGGTGTGCTCAGTTACACACTTTTCATCCTGGCAATTCCATATTGTCTCCCTTCATGTCTCTTCAGACTCCAGTTCCTCTCTGCTAATGCCTAACATGTCACTAAGGAAATGGAGTCTTTTGGGGAAAATGTCCTGCCCTTTCCCCCACTAGATTCACCAACTTCTAAACTATGTTTTTCTTCCTTGGGTTGCAATGGAGGCAGCATCTTTGTTCCTATCAAAGTCCCTCCTTCTCAAGAATTCATTAGACTCTCCTTCCCTACAAACTTTACTTATTTCCTTAGAAATTATGCTATCTCTCATCTGCTTAAACTAACAAATCAAAGTTCCATGACTTAAAGATTAGATAAGTAATGGAAAATAGGTTAGGTAAGAGCTTTCAGTGCCAGCCTGAAAAATTTGCATTTGATCAGGAATGTACAAGTGAACCACTTGAGTAGAGTGATAACAATGAAAATGTGCTTTAGGAATGTTAGCCATATTTTATAGGAAAACTGGTACAGAAACCACTGGAGGCAAAGGAATTTGTTAGGGAATAATTGGGAGATTATTACTTCCTCAAGTCAGAGGAAAGAAGAGCCCAGGGCACAGATGAGATGGAAGATGGGAGTGAGTAGGGTAAAAATGATATGAAGGCTTGAAATTAATGCTGTGAAGACTGTGTAAAGTGTCTGACCAAGGATTCAAAAGAAGAGGGCTTTGGAGACCAGCAAGATTGGAGAGGACATGTATGTTGTGGCTCATGCTACACAAGTAGGTGTTTTCTCTTGGACTGGATCAAAAATTTTGGATACAGGAAGGGAGCAGGTGGTAGTTGGAGTCAGTCATCCAGAGGATTCTAGCAGAAAGAAAACACCCAGGAGTAGGAGTAGATGTCAGGAGGATAGTTGTCCAAGCAGGACAAAGAAGTGAAGTAAGAGGAGAGCTGATGGATCAGGGCAAATGAAGAGGGAAGGAGAGAAAAAAGACAAAGGGTATTTATGACATTGGTGATTATAATTTGCCTTCAAAGTACAGCAAGTGAGAGCTCTGATTATAGAGGTAGATTTTTCCTGTTCATTATGTAGTATTTTAAGGAACTCTGGTGGTGTAGCACCTAAGGCTTTTGACTGCTAACCAGAAGGCTGGTGGTTCAAACCCATCAGCTACTCCACGGAAGGAAGACTGGGCAACCTACTTCCATAAAGATTTACCACCTCAGAAACCCAAAGGGAGTCGCTATGAGTTGGAATTGACTCAATGGCAGTGAGTTTGGTTTGTTTTTTATGTAGTATTTTAAAAAATAACTGTGAAAATTAGAACACTGAAGATTTACATGTTAGAGTATTTAAAGGTCTTTGAGGTTAAGATAATACACATGCTCTTGGAAATTGGCCAGTCTACCTCGTAGACCTTGCTTGTTTTGATTTTGTTTTTGATTGGTTTGCAGTCCCTGGGGCTTAGAAACATGCTACAGCTGTTGTGAAGGTGTCCTTGAATCCCATAGTTATCAGGTTGTCATGGTAGGACCTGTCACCAAGAATAATTCTTACTTCAGTACTGGAGTTTCTGCCACTAGCATAGACCTTGGTGGTCTACAAGCATTCTGAAGAGGTAAAAAAAAAAAAAAAAAAAAACTCACTGCCATCGAGTACAACTCATAGCGACCCCTCCTTGGGTTTCCAAGGCAGTATCACTACAGAAGTAGATTGCCCCATCTTCCTTCCAAGGAGTGGCTGGTGAGTTTGAACTACCAGCCTTCTGGTTAGCAGTCAAATGCCTTAGATACTATGCCACCAGAGTTCCTTCTGAAGAGGTAGTTAACAAATTTTCTGTTTATAGGATTTTTATTAATTTAATTGCACTTTTAAAACATAAGTAATATATTTGCCAATTTTTTTTTTCAGCTTCATGTTCATAACCAAAAAGAAAACCTGGTGGGCTTTGTGAAGACTTTTGTCAAGCCTCCACCCCCTGATTGTTATCACAGTGTGTTAGTAGAGAATTGTAATGTGTTATGTTTGTTCATATTTTGTCTTACTACAGTAATTACTGCCTAGTATAGAGAACTCTATCTTGTAGAAAGCATCTTCCTTGGCCTTAACTGTGAATATCCACATAACTCTGCAATATTTGTTGTTGTTGTTAGATGTTGTTGAGTGCTCTATGACTCCTAGTAACACTATGTACAGCAGAACGAAACACCTGCCAGGTCCTGTGCCAACCTCACAACCCCTACTATATCCAAGCCCATTGCTATAGCCACTGTGTCAATCCATCTTGTTGAGGGCCTCCCCTTTTTTGTTGACCCTCACTTTACCCAGCATGACATCCTTCTCCAGAGAATGGTCCCTCCTGACAACGTGACCAAAGTAGATGAGATGAAGTCCAGCCATTCTTGCTTCTAAGGAGCATTCTGGCTGCACTTCTTCCAGGATAGATTTGTTAGTTCTTTTAGCAGTCCACAGTACTTTTAGCATTTTCCACCAATACCACAACTCAAAAGCATCAACTCTTCTTCGGTCTTCTTTATTCATTGTCCAGCTATCCCATGCATATGAGGCTATTGAAAATACCATGGCTTGGGTCAGGCATACCTTAGTTTTCAAGGAGACATCTTTGTTCTTCAGCACTTGAAAGAGGTCTTTTGCAACAGATTTGCCCAATGCAATATGTCTTTTGATGTTTTGACTCCTGCTTCCATTGGTGTTGATTGTAGAACCATGCAATATGAAGTCTTTGACAACTTCACTCTTTTCTCCATCTATCATGATGCTGCTTATTGATCCAGTTGTGAAGATTTTTGTTTTCTCTATGTTGAGGTGTAATACACAGACTAATATAAAAGACTGCAGACTGAAGTCTTTAATTTTCATCATTAAGTGCTCCAAGTCATCCTCACTTTCAGCGAGCAATGTTGTGTCATCTGCATATGTCAGGTTGTTAATGAGCCTTCCTCCAATCTTGATGCCACATTCTTTCTCATATAGTCCAGATTCTCAGATTATTTGCTCAGTATACAGATTGAATACTATGGTGAAAGGATACAACCCTGACACACACCCTTCTTGATTTTAAACCATGCAGTGTCCCCTTCTTCTGTTCGAACAACAGCCTCCTGGTCTATGTACAGTTTCCTCATGAGCACAATTAAGTGTTCTGGAATTCCCGTTCTTCTTCATGTTATCCACAATTTGTTGTGATCCACACAATTAAATGCCTTTGCATAGTCACTAAAACACAAGTAAACATCTTTCTGGTATTCTTTGCTTTGAGCCAAAATCCATCTGACTTTAGCTATGATATCTCTCATACCACATCCCCTTCTGAATCCAGCTTGCATTTCTGGAAGTTCTCTGTCTATATACTGCTGCACCTGTTTTTGAATTATCTTCAGTAAGATCTTGCTTGCATGTGATATTAATGATATTGTTCAATAATTTCCACATTTCTGTGGGATAACCTTTCTTTGGAATGGGTACAAATATGGATCTCTTCCAGTCAGTTGGCCAGGTATCTATCTTCCAAATCTCTTGGCATTGATGAGTTACTGCCTCCAGTGCAGTATCCATCTGTTGAAATATCTCAGTGGGTATTCCTTCAATTCCTGGAGCCTTGTTTTTCACCAATTTCTTCAGTGCAGCTTCGACTTCTTCCTTCAGTACCATTGGTTCTTGATCATATGCCACCTCCTGAAATGAGTGATCATCTATCAATTCTTTTTGGTATTCCATCTGTCTTCTTTTGATGTTTCCTGCATCATTCAACATATTTCCCAAGAAATCTTTCAGTATTGCAATTTAAGGCTTAAATTGTTTCTTCAGTTCTTTTAGCTTGAGAAACGCTGAGTGTGTTCTTCCCTTCTGGTTTTCCAACTCCAGATCTTTGCACATTTTATTATAATAATTGACTGTCTTCTTGAGCTGTTCTTTGAAATCTGTTCAGTTCTTTCTTGTTATCTTCAATATTATTCACATATTTTTATTGTATTTTCTTTTATTCCCCCCCTCCTCCCCCTTCCC
>NW_006921792.1:2384889-2387003 GCF_000298275.1 Orycteropus afer afer | reverse complement strand
ACTCAGCATAATGCCCTCCAAGTTCATCCACGTTATGCGGTGTTTTGCAGATTCTACATTATTCTTTAGCATTGCATAGTAGTCCATTGTGTGTATGTACCATAGTTTGGTTATCCATTCCTCAGTTGATGGACATCTAGGTTCTCCCATTATTCTTAAAATCCCTGAGGGCAGGCAGGGACTTTGTGCCTCCAGATCCTGTCTGCTGAGGAAGTACCACATTCCCTCCTCCCTCCTGCCTGAGTGTCTACAGTAGCTTCCAAATTGTTTCTCTTCCTCTAGGAGTCCTGGTGGTGAGTGTATAAAGTGCTTGGCTGCTAAATGAAAGGTCAGAGGTTCAAACTCATCAGCAGCTCCATGGAAGAAAGATGTGGCAGCCTGCTTCTGTAAAGACTGGAAACTCTATGCAGCAGTTCTACTCTGTCCTATCAGGTCACTATGAGTCGGAATTGACTCTATTGTCGTGGATTGGGTTTGAGTTTGGTTAGGTCAAACATGGAAGAGTAGCTGCTGACTGTTAATTTCTGACTCCTTATTTCATAGTCCATATTTAATTACTCTATCCGGAGGCTGTTGTTAGGTGCCGTATAGTCGCATTTCCACTCATAGTGACTCCATGTGACACAGTAGAACTGCCCCATAGGGTTTTCTAGGCTGCAACCTTTACAGGAGCAGATCATCAGGCCTTTCTCTGGAGGAGTCATGAGTATGTTCACATCGACCAGCCTTTCCATTAGCACATGGTTTGGTTACTTTGTGCCACTCTAACAGAAATATCACAGGTGGATGGCTTTAACAAACAGGATTTTATTCTCTCACAGTGTTGGAGGCTAGAAGTCCAAGTTCAAAGTGCCATCTCTAGGTAGGTAAAACCCCCTTGACCCTGGGCTTCAACTCCACCACTTGGTCCTGGCCCACTGGAGCTGGAGGTGTCTCTTCACTCAGGCAGATGCTGGCTGCTGAGGCTGACAAAGCCAAGGTCAACAAAATGGCACATTCCAAGATTACCAAACAACATGGCAGGCCACTAGTTCAAGTCCAGAGACAGTTCCAAGATCTGCAGGAAACATGGAAGGCTATTGAACTTGGCTACATGCAAGGTCCAAGTGTGCCAAAAAGCTGCAGAGACCTTTCTCAAAGCTTCTCTTTAGATACTGGAAGCAGATCACATCCCTAAGACAGCTCCTCAACTGCTCCAATAGATTCCACCATGGAGTTGATTACCAATCTCACCATGGAGAATAACTACATCCAGAGGCCCAGCCACTAAAAACCAGGCCCAGCCAAGCTGACACATAACCTTAACTACCATAGCACCCAAGTGCTTAACTGTTGCATCACAAGGGCTCCTGAGGCTAATGTTATTTAAATGTTTCTTTCAAAATACCGCTCTCCTGCTAAGTAAGCAGAGTCTTTGTAGGACCTCAGTTATCTGACCCCTCCCTTCATATCTAGTGTGTATGTCTCACTTCACCAATCTTCAGTAATAATTGAGTCAGCTTCTTCCATGTGTAAACACAGAGGATTTGTAACTGGATAAGACTGAGACCTGCCTCTGCTCCCTCTCCAGAGACAGACAAGTAAACCACTGAAATTCAATGTGGCATGTGGTCTAATTGAGGCATATCCCTCTCAGCTGAGGCACGAGTGGAGTCAGGGCTGGCTGGCTGTCAACCCCAAGTCACTGCTAGAACTTCTCTGCTCTGGGCTGCACTCTGGTATATGATAGTGTGAGCAACATGGACTTCAAAGTCTAACTTTGGCTTATATTTCATTTCCTTCTACTCTACTGATTTGGCTTACAAAAGTTTCTTAACCTCTTGGTTCCTTTGGCTGTAAAAGGAAGACAATAAAAATAATTGCTTCTTTTAGTTACTCTGCAGATGCAGTGTGATATAATCCATGAAACCAAGTTCTAAAATGGATTGGATCTGGGTTATATCACCCAGGGTAAATGTATCTTTTAGGCACAAATAGGTACGTGTCTCAGTATACACAGCCTCCCCATATGCACAGTCACTTGCACATGCATATATATGTGTGTGTGTAGGAGCTCTGGTAGCATAGTGGCTAAGGCACTTGACTGCTAACCAGAAGGCTGGCGGTTCAAACCC
>NW_006921792.1:2361463-2380639 GCF_000298275.1 Orycteropus afer afer | reverse complement strand
CTTCAAGGCTCAGGGGTCCAAGATTATCTTCTGTGTCTGTGTTAATTGGTTTCCCTTTTCTTTGTTGAAGAGGGTCTGTGCAGTCCTTTTGCTTAGTCCTCCATCTTGCCAGAACTCCCCCCTTTTTAAAATATTTTAAAAGTTAACATGTTATTTCATATTATGCTCAGAGTAAGACACAAATAAAAGATGAAAAATAATACATTATTTTATAACTATTGTGGAAAATGATATGGCATTTCCTTAAAAACCTGAAAATAGAAATACCAATAGTAGTAGTTAAGTTTTGTGTCAACTTCACTGGGTCTGGTTGAGTGGCTGGGCACCTGGATGTAGTATTCTCCATGATGAGACTGGTAATCAACTCCATAGTGTAATTTACTGTGAGTAGTTGGGTAGCTGCCTTAGGGATGTGGTCTGCTTCCTGTATATAAGAAGAAACCTTGAGGAACAGTCTCTAGCTTATGGCACACTTGAACCCTGCATGTAGCCATGTCATTGTTCAGCAGCCTGAAATGCTCTGCCAACCTTGGGACTTTCAATGGACTTGAATTAATGGCCTACCATGTGATTTGGTAACATTGGGACTGTGCCTTTTTACTTGTCAACCTTGGATTTGTCAGCATCAGCAGCCAGCAGCTGAGTGAAGAAAAGCCTCCAGCTTCAGTGGGCTGAGAGCAAGAGGCAGAACTGAAGCCCAAGGTTGAGGGGCCTTCCCCAGCCCCTAGACCTTGGCACTTTGGACTCAGACTTAAAGCCTCCAAACTGGAAGAGAATAAACTCCTGTTTGCTTCAAGCCATCACATTTGTGGTATATTCTTGTCAGAGTGGCACTAGCTAACCAAAAGACCATTTGATCCAGCAATTCCATTACTAGGAATATACCCTAAAGAGGTGAGAGACAGGACACGAATAGACACATGCACACCCATGTTCATTGCAGCACAATTCACTATAGCAAAGAGATAGAAACAACCTAAATGCCCATCAACAGCTATATGGATAACCAAACTATGGTACATTCACACAATGGAATACTATGCAACATTAAAGAATAATGAAGAATACATGAATCATCTCATAATGTGGATGAATTTGGAGAACATTATGCTGAGTGAAATAAGTCAGTCACAAAATGACAAATATTGTATGAGTCCATTACTTTAAAAAGCCAAGGAAATGTTTACACAGGGAAGGAAATTCCTTTGTTGGTTACCAGGGATGGAAGTGATGGGGAGGGAAAATTTCAGACTAGTTGGGGGTTACATGTTGACTTGGGTGAGAGGAGAGGTGGTATGGAAAGAGTCTGTGACCAGCATGGTGACACTGGGGAAAGGAAAGACACAGAAATGTGCACAAAAGATAAAGACAACAGAGGCAAATACTATTACATGCACAATACTTCATTACCACCGGCACCAAATGCATAGACAAATGAGATCAGATTGGGGTAGGTGAACAGGAATACATCCTAGACCAAGGATAGATTTGGCTGAAGATAGTCTTACCTATGCACTTGTGCTACAAAATTATCCACATACATCACAAAAGCAACAGAAGACAGCTTCTCAGAGACAACCAAACACTTTGAGAGAATCACCAAGCCTGCAGGCTCAGAACCATAGTCTCAAGGGATAGCATGCACAATTGGCACAACATAGTTCATAAAAATCTTGTTCTACATCCTACATTGGTGAGTAGCAACTGAGGTCTTAAAAGCTTTTGAGCAGCCATCTAAAATGCAATTATTGGTCTCCTCTCATCTGGAGCAAAGAAGAGTGAAGAAAATCAAAGTCATGTGGAAACAATTAGTCCAAAGATAAGATGGGCCATGAGAACCTCAACCTTCAGGACCCCAAGACCAGAAGAACTAGATAGTGCCCAGCTACCAATGCCAACTCTTCAGAGAGGGACCAAAATTGGAGATCCTCGATAGAGTGGGAGGAAAAATGTGGAAAAAAATTCCAAAACACAAAAATGACCAGAATTACTGGTCGGATAGAGACTGGTGGAACCCCTGAGACTATAGCCCTGGGTTACCCTTTGGACCTAGAAATGGACTCACTTCCATGGGTTGGCTCTAAGCCTAACAGAGTAGAAAGTCCTACATGCAGAACACCTACCCCAGCCATAAGACATCAGAGGGGCAGCATTCACATAGAGGGAAAGCTGGACAAACAGGAATGCATAGATAAAAAGAGCACAGGGCAGGGGTAGGCACAGGCAGGAGAGGGGAGGAGAGTTTTTTATGGTTGGGGAAGATACCTGGGGCTGTGAGATCAAATGTGCAGGAAATGTGCATGAATTGTTGAATGTGAGATAAATCTGCTTTGTAAATTTGCACCCAAAGCACAGTTTAAAAAAAAGAAAGAAAGAAAGAAAGAAACATAGCATACCATTTTAGAAGGATTGACAACATAGTTTTCCTCATCTAATCTCAGATGTCATTTATTATTTTCACCAGAACGAAGACTTTAAATTTTGGGTAAATTTTGTCTATGTTTTAAAACTATGTAACCTTGTATCTAAAGTCATTCTTTTGTTTAAAGAGGTATAGTTTTTCTTGCATTCCATATTTCTGGCTTGCCAGATCTCTATCCCCTGGTGTTACCTGTCATTTTGTTATATGTCCCTGCACAAGGAAGTACAAGGAAGTACTACATGGCTGAGGTAGCAACATGCCATCAGGTCATGGTCAATTAGTGACCATGTGATGGAGGACATGCTACATGGAAGGAAGAAAATATTTTTAATCTAGTTGATTGATGTAAAATAGTCTTCAGTCATAAATAATTATACTTTGGTTATAAATAATTATATTTTGGTAAGTGGCAATGTTGATTTTATTATAATCATAAACTGAAGGCTTCACGTTGAGAGCATGTGTGATTCACATCACAGATACGGTTATCTTACATCTAATGTGTTGTTTTATACTCGGGACTATTTGGAGGTCACAGTTCTCATGAAAATGGAACTGGTCCTCTGGAAGGTAAAAGAAGATCTGAAAGGAAAGAAAGAATCACTTTGCTCAAGAACATTTTAATTCTCTGCATTGCTCGCTGCTTCATAGACTCTTCTGGCTTCCACTGCTGGCAGTGGTCTATAACAGCATGAGCTGTCTTGGCACTTTCAAAGAAAGAAAAAGGAAGAATAGTACTATTGATGTTTATTTATTGCACATTTTAAAAGTTAAATCTCCACTGTGTGTTCTAAAGTTGAGGCCACAGGGAAATTAAGTTGCTTCAAATTTCTCACTCATCCTTGTAAATGGTGAATTCACTGTGCAAATAACAGTAGATGATGGTTTAGATTTGGAGAAAAGATCTGTCACTTTCCCAAAGGTCATATCTCAGCTTGCCTACATTTGTTTTTTTTCTCTCTAAACACTTAAAACCATCATATTGTTTAGTTAGAAAAACTAAACAATAAACTTTACCTGACAAAATTGTAACAGTTTTTCCTTAGAAGTGAAGATTTTCCCTCACAAAAAAAAAATATGTGGAGGTAATTGTAAACTTTTCCAAGCACTCTGTTGACATAAAGGTGTTGGTCCTTTCGCTATTGTGTATTGTGTTTTCATTCTAACTTTGATACTTGTTCATAAATTTATATCAACAACTCACTGATTTTTTTTCTTTTTTAAGGCAGTGTCATTTAAATCTTCTAAAGATCCCCAAACCCAACCCAATGCTATTGCATCAGTTCTGACTCTTAGTGACACAAGGCAGTAAATCTTTACAGAAGTAGATTGCCCAGTCTTCCTTTCACAGAGTGGCTGGTGTGTTTGAACCATAAACCTTCTTGTTAGCAGTCAAATGTCTTAGGCACTGCATACTAAATTCTAATCTCTATTCTATGTGCCTGAATTTTCTAATCTTTTTGAGGAATTAGTTCTTTCTTAATTTTTTTGGATAATTTGGAAACTGGACTATGTAAACTACATGATTTTATTCAATTTAACTATTTACCTTTGAATAAAGTCCACAAATATTCAATATTAATGCTACTAGCATGCTATAAGACTACAAACATTCTTTGCCAATGGTGTTCATGACTCACAGGGTAATCAATAGTATGGCCTCAGGTGCAGAAGTGGGCCTTCTGACATTTAACTGTGATGATGTTGTTGTTGTTGTTGTCGTCATGTGCCATCAAGTCGGACCCGACTCACAGTGACCCCTCCTTGGGTTTCCGAGGCAGTATCACTACGGAAGTAGATTGTCCCTTCTGAGGAGTGGCTGGTGGGTTTGAACCGCCAGCCTTCTGGTTAGCAGTCAAGTGCCTTAGGCACTATGCTACCAGAACTCCCAACTGTGATGATATACCTTCAATAAATATATCTCAAGCCTGTTGCCTCTGTATTTTAAATTTACAATTAAATATCAATTATCACTGAGCATCTGTCTCTTACTACTTCAAATATTCTTGGTCATCTCTCTTCTTATGAACTTGATATAATATAAGCTCATACTTGTATAAGTTTATATCTGGTAGCATAGTGGCTAAGGCACTTGACTGCTAACCAGAAGGCTGGCGGTTCAAACCCACCAGCCACTCCTCGGAAGGAAGATGGGGCGATCTACTTCCGTAGTGATACTGCCTCGGAAACCCAAGGAGGGGTCGCTATGAGTCGGGTCCGACTCGACGACACATAACAACAACAACAACATATTGCTTTAGACAACATATAATTGGGAAGATCAAGCTATTATGGAAAAACTGTTATCATGAATTCCAAAGCCATATGTAAAATTTAAGGACATTATCTGTATTTTCACGCCATCCTTGCTCTTGTTGAATTTCATGCATATTCAAACCAAGAGTTGACAAGAGTATCTGCACAACAGTTGGGTAAAAGACAAAAGGAACTATTATACTTATTTGGGCCTATTTTCAATGGTCCTTCATTTGAGTTTCCTTTTAATTGATTAAATAATGGTATGCCAGCACACTTTTCTTTGTCTCTGCTTAAATATGCTGTTCTGTCTAAGGAGAGTTCAGAATAAATTCTGGTGTCCTGGTCATTGTTTTAAATACATAGGTGGGTTAGATGGCAGGAAAGTGGAACTTCGTGCAGCATATTGAACCACAATGTCACGTTATAACCCAAGTAAAAGAGATTCCAGTTCCAGGCCCTCAGGTCACACTAGAACACTACCAGACTGGCCTCTTCTGACAGTGCCTGCTGCCCTACTGCAAGAAAACAGATTGGACACTAGGATATTTCTAGGAGACCTTGCCAATCTTGTGAACTTGACAGACTATATCTGGTGAAATTTAGTAACCAAGGGCTTTACATGCATATCACTAATCATTTAAGGCATTTTTCTTTAAAGCAAAATAAAGACATTTTGCAATATCTGTGAGATATACTGCTAGACCAAAAGTGGGTAGGCAAGACATTTATTCACTTATTATATGATCTCAGTGCAATATGCTCTTACAGTTTAAATGGTAAACTCACAACTGATGAAGGTTAAAACTTTTCACAATGTGCAATACAGGCAGGGATTTTAATTTAGCATAATAAATGCCACACATCTCCCAAATATAACTCCAAGTTTCCTGTTTTTATTATTTCTTAACATACATAAATCAACATTGCCAGATAAACTACAACTAAAACCCATTAATTTATCTACTAAACTTCTTTATGTTTCTCTAAGGGGTTTTAGGCTTTTAAGAAATGAGCTTTAAGTATGTTTTCAGATGTTAGCACTCAGGACTGGCTTGTGGGCTCTGTAAACACATGACAAAGTTGCCATAGAACCAGGTGAATTTGGACTGGCTTCTATAGGTAGAAGAGAACATCTAGACAGAGAGGAATCTCCTGTACAACACCTGGATTTTTCAGTCTCTTAATTGTTAACCTACGGCCTATTGGAATTCATGTATTTCCACCCCTTTTCTCACCTGTTCTATCAATATCACTGTTAGGTTGAATAACAGTATTTTACTTCTACATAGCAAAACATTTTATAGCATTCAATATAAAGGTAAATATCAAAAATATGTAGGACAAGAACAAGTTATGCATTACAGTAATTGTACTCTCACACCTTCCTTATCAGTCCACATTTTTAGAAAAATATATTATTGTATATGAAACCACAAACAGGCATGCTGATTTATGCACACTCTTACTCCAAACAGTATACACAGTCCTCTTAGAGTCAGAGTGTACTACAGATCCACACGGGGGGTTTTGTGGTGAAGGTCCCAGACATACGACAATATATGTACACTTATTCTTTATCACATCTCCTAGGCAGTGGCTTGCTTGTTTTCTCGGCATGTATCAAGGGTATGTCACGTCAGTGAGGAGAAACAGATGGTATGCAGATGCAGAGGGTCTGCTCTAAGCCGCTTCCTCAGCAGAGCAGTCGATACCTGCATAGGTGAACTTCTCATAAAGCGTGGTGTTCACATAGGTCTGGAAGGACAAGAGAGGTTTAGAGGTATAGGCTGTGCAGGTGCTGCCTCTGCCAGGGGCAGTGACAGTCATGACTGGCTTTCTTAGCTTCTTTCAACTCAAACGCAAGGTACTTTTCTGCCCTTAATTCCTCTGTTGTATTGCCCACTCTCAAAATGCATCCCTTGACTTCTGTAAGTAATATGTTATCTTCTCCCTTTCCTAAGTCACTCATCTTTCTCTCTGTCCCTTATTGGTTCCTCCTGAAATGTTCCAGTTCTCCAGGCTTCTTTCCTCTGTTCATTTTTCATATCTCTCTGGTGACCACACCCTTGTCTTTGGTTTAACTGCCACTTGGATTTGGATGACTTTTAAAATCAGTTTCCCTAGTTCAAACATGTCTTCAAGCCTAAGATCAGTATAAAGAATACCTTCCCGAAATTTTATAAGGCCCATTAGGCCAGGCTCTGTTACCTAGTATGTGCTCTTGTGCAAGTCACTTTCACCTCTCTCAATCTATTTCTTCATCTATAGAATTACAGGATCAGGCCATATGACTGATAAAATACTTCTGGCTCTAATGGGCTAATACTATATGTTGTTCTAGTGTGTGACTATGCCTTATCTACAAATCTTACTTGTCCCCAAATGGTAACTTCCTCAAAGTTTGGAACTACATCCTTCTTTTTGTCCTTATAATAAACCAAAAGAAAAAAATACACTCATTGCTGTCAAGTAATTCCAACTCATAGCAACCTTATAGGACAGAGTGGAACTGCCCCATAGGGTTTCTAAGGCTGTAATCTTTATGGAAGCAGGCTGCTACATCTTTCTCCTGTGGAACAGCTGGTGAGTTTGAATCAACAACCTTTTGGGTAGCAGCCAAGTGCTTAACCACTGCACCACCAGGGCTCTTCCCTCATTATAATACCTAGGGCTATACCCAGAAGAACTTATTGAAGTCCATCAAATACATCTTAATTAGCCATACTGGGCACATCAGGAATTCCAATTAAAGGGCCCTGCTTTGAATTCTATACTCACCTTTCGTTCTTCTAGCATCCTGTTTAATGACACCAATATCTGAGCAAATGACGGCCTTTCATAAGGCTTCTCCCGCCAGCATTGTCTCATTAGATCGTACCTTCGAAAATAAAGAGTTGAAGGGTTAGCTCTATAACTGTGCTTCAATCTTGTGCATGGCCAAGTGCAGGGCAGAAAAAAGAGAAGAGTGTAACCACTCAGTTCTTGGTCATTAAGCTTAGTCATTAGGCCCCCCACCTCCAAAAACAATGACTCCATGCTCAAATTAAGTTGCAAAATGCCACCTACTGCAACTTCCTCTTCCCTAAGCATAGTAAAAGTTTTGAAAAATCTTGCCATAAAAAAAGAACAATAAAAACAAAAAATAACTGCTTAACAATTTAACACGAAGCTTCCCAAACTTAATTGACTACAGAATTACTTTCTCTTATGGATCACTTATTTACTTCTTGCAAGACACTATTGTTCCATGGCACATAGTGTGGGAAACAACAGTCTTAGCCAGTGCTTTCTCAAATGTGGTCATAATTATCTGTATTTTTAAAATGCAGATTTCTGGGAACCAGCTTGGACTTACAGAATCAGAATGTCTGTGAGTAGGGCTCAAAAGTTCATACATTGAACAAATGCCTCTGGCGAAACTTATATACACTGAAGACTGTCAACCATTGATTTAGGGTGATAGATACTAGAATTATTTGTACTTTAACAAGTTTCTTTATGACTGAAAGTTGTTTTCACTCTTTGTCTAATGAGTCTCAAAATTTGGAATTTGAGAACTATGTCCAGTGATGCTCCAGGTATGCCCAGGTTTGCCCAAGCCAGTTTAGCTTTATGCCTCTTATGCTAGTGATATTATTAATAGAACCTTCTTTCACTCTTAGAACTGACCCAGTTTGGAAAATAAATTATTTGCTCAACTTATGTATAAGAGGATATTCTGTAGTAAAAGTTTGTATTCTTAAACTATGCCAATTATCTTGGGATCATGGTTGGTCTTGGGGGACATCAAGGTCAATTGGCACAACATACCCTACAAAGGAAACATTTAGTGAGTAGCAACTGGGCTCTTAAACACTCTGAGCGCCTATCTAAGGTGCAACTGTTGTTCTCTCCCCACCTGGAGCAAAGAAGAGTGAAGAAAATAAAACATACATGGAAACAATTAGTCCAAAGGATTAATAGACCATGGGAACCTCAGCTTCCATATCCCTGAGACCAGAAGAACTAGATGATGCCTGACTACCAGTACCAACCACTCTGAAAGAGATCACAATAAAAGGTCCTGCATAGGGTGGGAGAAAACTGTAGAACAAAACTTAAAATCATAAGGAAAAAAAAAAAAAAAAAGACCAGGCTTACTGGTTGGATAGAGATGCCTGAGTCCATGGCATATAGTCACCCTTCAAGCCTGAAACTGAACTCACCCTCACGGCTCAACTTTCAGCCAAACAATAGAGAGAGGTGAACAATAATACCAGGGAGATACACACGTATTACAACGATTAACCATCAAAAGGGCAGCATTTGCCCAAGGAAAAAAATTCAGAAGGCAGGAAAGGACAGAAAAGAAGGACAAATGGAAATAGGAAACACAGGGAGAAAATGGGATGCGTGGTGTTACTGTGGAGTGATTACAGTCAATGTCATGCAATAAAATGTGTGTGAATTGTTGAATGGAAAACCAATTTGCTTTGTAAACTTTCACTCAAATCACAATAAATAGTTAAAAAAAGAAAAATATATGCCAGTTTCTAACATGGCTAGTTCTGTAAATGGAGATACCACCAAAGTTAACTTTTTCCCCCAGGAATATTTTTATTTCTGAAAAATAATCCTAGAAGAAGTAATATTCTAAAAGAAAAATCCATCTCCCACAGTGTAACAGCTCTGAAATTTCTATCCCAATTTAGTTTCAATATTTTATATATTTATTTATTCATAAATAATTTCATAAATATATTCTGGATATATTCCTCATGGCAGGTATCTCTATGGAAGTAGATTGCCTGATCTTCCAAGGAGTGAGCCACCAGCCTTCTGGTTAGCAGTCAAATACCTAAGGCACTACGCCACTAGAGCTCCTATTAATATCATGTTGTTGTTGTTGTTATGTGCCGTGGAGTTGGCCCCGACTCATAGCGACCCCTCCTTGGGTTTCCGAGGCAGTATCACTACAGAAGTAGGATTGCCCAACCTTCCTTCCGAGGAGTGGCTGGTGGGTTTGAACCGCCAGCCGTCTGGTTAGCAAGCAAGTGTCTTAGCCACTATGCTAATATCATAGACAAGTAAAATTATGCTGAAGATAATTTAAAAATGGTTGCAGCAGTACATAGACAGGGAATCAGGGAACTTCCAGAAATTCAAGCTAGATTCAGAAGAGAATGAAGAATGAGAGATATTATTTCTGATGTCAGATGGATCTTGGCTGAAAGCAGAGAATACCAGAATGATGTTTACCTGTGTTTTATTGACCATGTGAAAACATTTGACTGTATGGATCAAAACTAATTATGGAGAATATTTTGAGGAATGGGAATTCTGTAATACTTATTTGTGCTCATGAGGAACCTGTACATAGATCATGAAGTAGTAGTTTAAATAAAACAAGAGGATACTGCATGGTTTAAATCACGTAAGATGTTAGGTTAGGGCTGTATCCTTTCACCATACTTATTCCATCTGTATGCTGAGCAAATAATCCGAGAAGCTGAACTATATGAAGAAAACCACATCAGGACTGGACGAAGGCTCATTAACAATGTCTGATATGCTTGCTGAAAGTCAGGAAGACTTGAAGCACTTACTGATAAAGACTTCAGCCTCCAGTATGGATTACACCTCAACATAAAGAAAACAAAACTCTCACAAGTGGACCAACAAGCAACATCATGATAAATGGAGAAAAGGTTGAGATTGTCAGGGTTTTCATTTTACTTGTATCCATACTCAACATCCATGGAAGTGCACTCACTACCATCGAGTCATTTCTGACTCATAACGACCCCGATTGGGTTACTGAGGCTGTAAATCTTTATGGAAGTAGATCACCCCATCTAGTCAAGAAATTAAACAAGTATTGCATTGGGTGCACCTAACTCAAGCCATGCTGTTTTCAATCACCTCATATATGTACATGTGAAAGGTGGACAGTAAATAAAAGAGACTGAAGAAGAATTGATGCTTTGGATTATGGTGCTGGTGAAGAATATTGAATGTATCATGGCCTGCCAGAAAAATGAACCAATCTGTCTTGGAAGAAGTACAGCCAGAATGCTCCTAAGTGAAGATGGCAAAACTTCATTTCACCTACTTTGGACATGTTATTAGGAGGGACCAGTCCCTGGGGAAGGACATTATACTTGGTAAAGTTGTTGTTGTTATTTGTCATTGAGTCAGACCCGACTCATAGTGACCCCTCCTTGGGTTTCCAAGGCAGTATCACTATGTAAGTAGATTCCCCAACCTTCCTTCCAAGGATTTGGGTTTGAACCACCAGCCTTGTGGTTAGCAGTCAAGTGCCTTAGGCACTATGCTAGCAGAGCTCCTAATTAGAAGGTCAGAAAAAAAAGATCTCCAATGAGACAGATTGACACAATATCTGCAACAATGGGCTCAAACACAGCAAGGATTGTGAGGATGGTGCAGGACTGGGCAGCATTTTGTTCTGTTGCACATAAGGTCACTATGAGTTGGAACTGATTAGATGGCACCTAACATCATTCCACATTTATTGCCCTTCCTCATTTCAACCTTTCCAAGAGTCATCACCTTAAATTCCACTTAAATTTCTATGCCTGGAAAGTTATTATCCCCTGCCCATTGCATAACAGTCTTAGTAACTCTTTTTTTCCGGCCATTTGGGATCTCACGTATGTGTGTGTACGTGTGTGTATGTATAAATATAAATGTATTTCTGTACATGTGTGTATGTATACATATGCACCAGTTGATTCTTTCATTAGACTCAGGCCCCCAGGAAACACACAGGGGAGTAAGTTAAGATAAAATGGCCCCAGGGTGAGGCCTGACTTACACCTCATCATCACAGTTTAGGGGCTTCTCCAGTCTGTAGCCCTGGGGCAGCTTCTCGTAGAGCTCTGCACATGTCATTCCGCAGTAGGGGGTGCCACCTGGAAGACAGGAAAGGTATCACCCTAAGTCCCCTCTACTGCTGAAGGCAGTGGACTGCCTCTTGTGCAAGGGCTCTAGAACCAAGAGGCTGAAAGAAGGACAAGGTCTGTCAGGGAAGGTGAGCACCCAGCACAGTCTTGCCTCCTTTTGCAAAGCTATGTATATCAAAACTGGACTTAGGCTGCAGATTTCACTAAAATGTGACCATTACTTCGGTGGAAAGATCCAGCACAGTGTTCATTACTGCGTTTCAGATGGTGCTGTTTCTCTTCTATGAGTCTGCCCACACACAGTACATCTATTGTATCAACGATATTCATATTTTTTTTTAATTGAAAGTGTATAGTTACATTACACAACTCCTATTTATCTATAATATTGTACAATTTCAATTATAAAAGCAATACATGTTCATTGTAGAAAATTTTAAAAAATAATGAAAAAAATAATAATAACTTTCATTTCCTTTCATTTAATGCCTTCCAAGTTTTTTCCATATGTAATATTTTTTTTTTATACAAGGATCTTAGTGTATATGAAATTTTGATACCATTTTTGGCATGAATATTTTCCCATGCTATTAAATGGCTTTTAAAAGTGTGGCTTTTTAATAACTGCTCAATATTCCATCTTAAAAAGTGGTAGAAATAAACTTCTAACAGCTCTACTACCTCATTGAACAAGTAACAACAACAAAAAAAAAAACCCACCGCCCTGGCATAGAATTCAACTCCTAGCAACCCTACAGAACAGAGTAGAACTACCCCATAGGGTTTCCAAGGCTATAATCTTTACAGAAGCAGACTGCCACATCTTTCTCCTATGGAATGGCTGGTGAGTTCACACTGCTGACCTTTAGGTTGGCAGCTGAGCACTTTAATCATGGCACCACCAGGGCTCCTTTTTGCACAAGTAGGGACAACTAAACTATTAATGAAGTTCATGGCCCATCAAATTGCTAGTATTAAATATGACATTAGACACAGGGATTTCAAGAAGAGAGATATGGAGATAAAACTCATACATGTAAATTCTTAAGTGTCTATTTCCAAATCACATCTGGTAGCACCATATACAAGTAGATTTCCACAGTAAGAGAGCACCAGGACAGCCCACTTGGTTTGCCTAGAGGATCACCAGTAGGTAAACATAGATACTCACCTAAGCTAACAATCTCCCATAGTAACACACCATAGGACCATCTGTGGACGGGACAAGTGTGAAAACAATTATTAGCAAATACTGTGACCAATTTCCTACCTAGAAGCCAAAGTGATGGACCCCTTGCCATAGAAGAAAAAGTTAAATGTCTGCTTCTAGGCTAGGGCCTTTCGCACAGTATCAGTTCCTCTGTTCTTCAACTAATGGAACAATGGCATCAGGAAAGCAGTGTTAGCTTTGCCAGAGACCCCAAATCACTGTAAGCAGAGAATGCATACTGGTACTGTGGAAAATGTTCTAACCTGGACAGACCTGAGCTAAATCTCATCTCTTCAACCTAACACTCATATGACCTTGTACAAATTACTGAGCTTCATGGGGCCTCTTATTGTATTCTGAAAGTGGGGATAAAAATTTGTGCCTCAAAGTTTTGCAGTGGACTCTATGTGAAAACATATACAAGGCACCTTGTTCACAGTGAGGTCATAATATTTACAAGTCCCCTCCTCATCCCCAGGCATAAGCAAAGGCCTTTAGAGAAATCACCTCAACTCTTAGTTTCTCACCTAAAAATAGGGGGTAGCAAGATGTTCTAAGTCCCAATCCCAATCCTTTCGTCTACGACCACCCTGAGATTCATCACTGCAGGCTGCCAGCACAAATGACCCCAACTGTCAGGCCTTACTTATGCCCCTGTCCAGCCCGCATCTCTGACACCTAACCGCTACCCTGGGCAGCCCCCTCTGATCTAAGTAGGTCCTGAACACTTAGGTCAGCCTGGGAAGTAGAGCCACCAGAAGACCAGTTGCTCCTTCCTTTCCTGGAAAGAAAGAACTCATAACTTGAAGCCTTTCCAACAAGCAGAAGGAAACTCAAAAGCTGCCATCAGTGATTTTTACAACCTGAAAATTGTCTATCTGTGTCTTCATTTATTTTCTAGGTCTATTGGTTAGCTTTATTCTGCAGAGACATATAACAATCCTGCTTCCCTTTAAAACCTCTGTCAAATGAATAGTTTTCCAGGGGGAAAAAAAAATCCTTTGGTAATCAGAAGCTTACTCACACATCACTGTTGGTTGTGTACACACTGTAATTCAGTGACTCAATCGCCATCCAGCGCACCGGGAGCCTTCCCTGCAGAGGACAAAGTGAGATGCTACTTACTTAGGCAGCACAGGGACTCTTGACAAGGCTCTCACCTTGTCTGAAGCTGTGGTTATGTAAAACCCTCAGAGAACTCCGTTTGGAATTCCACAGACATAGGCATGAGGCAAAAGACATAAGGCAAAAGTAAAATTTTGCTGAAGATAATTTAAAGACAGTTGCAGCAATATATTGGCAGGAAACTTCTGGAAATGTAAGCTGGATTCAGAAGAGGACATGGGATGAAAGATATCATTGTTGATGTCAGATGGATCTTGGCTGAAAGCAAAGAATACCAGAAAAATATCTACCTGAGTTTAATTGACTATGCAAAGGCATTTGACTGTGTAGATCATAACAAATTATGGATAACATTGTGGAGAGTAGGAATTCCAGAACACTTAATTTTCTCATAAGGTACCTGTACATAGACCAAGAGGCTGTTGTTCAAACAGAACAAAGGGATACTACATAGCTTAAAATCAGGAAGAGTATGCATCAGGGTTATATCCTTTTGCCATACTTATTCAACCTGTGTGCTGAGCAAGTAATCTGAGAAGCTGGACTATATGAAGAAGAACGTGTCAGGATTGGAGGAAGACTCTTTAAGAACCTGCAAAATGTAAACGACACAACCTTGCTTGCTGAAAGTGAAGATGACTTGAAGCACTTAGTAATGAAGATTAAAGACTACAGTCCTCAGTGTGGATTACATCTCAATCCTCACAACTGGACCAATAAACAACATCGTTGTAAAAAGAGAAAAGCCTGAAGCTGTCAAGGATTTCATTTTACTTGGATCATCAGTCAACCCCCATGGGAGCCCTTCTCCCTCCTTTCCTCACTGTGCCCCTCAGCCTCTGTTCTGCCTCCCCCCCGCCCCCATCTCAGTCAGCCCAGCAGTCAGGAAATCAGACATCATATTGCACTGGGAAAATCTGCTGCAAAAGACTTTTTAAAGTGTTAAGAAGCAAAGATATCATTTTGAAGAGTAAGATGCACCTAACCCAAGCCACAGTATTTTCAGTCACCTCATATACATGTGAAAACTGGACAACGAATAAGGAAGACTGAAGAAGACTTGATGCTTTTGAATTGTGATGTTGGCAAAGAAAATTGAAAATACCATGGACTGCCAGAAGAATGAACAAATCTGTCCTGGAAGAAGTATGGCCAGAATGCTCCTTGGAACCAAGAATGGCCAGACTTCACCTCACCTACTTTGGTCATGTCATCAGAAGGGACCATTCCCTGAAGTACATATGCTTGGTAAAGTAAAGGGTCAGACAAGGAAGAGAAGCCCCTCAACAAGAAGAATTAATACAGTGGCTGCAACAATGGGCTCAGGCATAACAAGGATTGTGAGGATGGCCCAGGACCAGGCAGTGTCTCATTCCATTGTACTATGAATCAGAACCAACTAAATGGCACCTGACGACAACAACAACAAAGCATGATCAACTTAGGAACTATTATTTAGTGAATGTTCCTCTGACAAGTGTGTTTTCAAATTCAAAGACCAGCAAATAGCATAAGGTGGCCATTCTGCCCCAAAGTGGTCCATAGAGTAGTGCTATTTGAATAAATATACATATAAATGTGTGTGCATGGGGTAGTCATTCATTTATTCACTTTGTGGCCCTCAGAAGCACTCAGATATTGGAAAAGAGAAGACATGGATAAAAATCCAGAATTAAATTGAAATGTGGGAAAGGCTCATGGAATCACCAAGGTGGGATGGGGAGACCAACTGTGCCTGGAGGAGATAGGGTAAGCTTTTCCAATGGAGGATTTTTAAGATGCATAGGGGTCATCTGATGGATGAGGGAGAAAAGAACATTTCCAAAAGGAATAGTGTTTGTATGTTAACAAAGGTTCAAATAATTTATGGCCAATGCAATTCATGTCAGATCTCGAATAGGACCAGAGACACCTATACTCTTTCTTTAAGTGCCTGGCCCTGACTCTCTGAAGATTGCTCTCCATTTATTTATAAGCTTACTGAGTCTAGGCTGGGAAAAATGAGATCTTGACTGGGCATTGTGAAGTGTGACTTCTGGGGTTGATTTCCATTGTCTTCAAATTCTCAATGGTTCAGAGTTTCCCTTCTATCCCCTCCACCCCAAAAATCATATGAACCCCACTAAAGATTCCTCCCTCCCAGAGATTTGCCCAACTTTCATGGTGCATTTCAGCCTACATTGGCCAGCGGGTTGGGGACAAAGTCAGGAGCATTTAGGGAATTTGAGGCTTCCTCAACCCCCTGCAACTGGAGCAAACATTCTCCCATACCACCCATCCTAGCCCTGCCCAGGTCCCAAGGATGACTCCCAAATGTGCAATTCTATTCCAGTTCTTTGTGGAATAACAATATTCTGAAACTCTTTCTGATCCTCAATCTCAAAGGATAATTCTATATTTTAAAGTTCAAGTATAAAAGTATCCTTTCTCACATCTACGTATTCAATTTTCTCCTCAACATTCACACCCTCTCTTCTCTCTATGTTCACCTCATCCCTACCCCCATCTATCATTCTATCTCTCTGTTCTTCTTCACAGCTGAGGCGTGGAAAAAGTAGTGTATGTTTTCTGTCCCTTCTTTTTTCTCATTCACTCCCAACCTGCTGTCTTCTGATTTCACCACCTAGTTACTAAAAGTTTCATGTACACTTTTCATTTCTTTGTTTGTTTCACTTGTTTTGGATCTGCCCAAGTCCATCTTTTTGTATTGCCATCACCTTAGCTCAGACCACCATGATCTCTTGCCCGATGACAACATCTTCTTAACTAATCTCTCTGACTGTACCTTCACTCCCTAATGGTCCCTTCTCTACACCAACCAGAACAATCATTCTAAAAGACAAATCTGGCTATGAGATTCTTTTGCTTTAAATTCTTTAATATCTCTATTATCCCAAGAATAAAAACTAGATCAAAACCAGGTCTAAAATTCAAGACGCTTGAAGACCTTAACCCTGCTTTCCCCTCCAACCTTGAATTTTAACTCTCCCTCTTTTTGCATGGCATTCCAGCCATACTAAAGACACATAAGATTTCATATTCTCCTTTGCCTCTTTGTTGTTAGTTGCCACTGAGTTAGCTCTGACTCATGGCCTCATAGGTTTTAGAATATACTGTATATTCCAGCTCATCCAGTGCATTTTCATATCTCCAACATTTGTTTAACCTTCACTGTGCAATTTAGGAGTTAATCTCCTCCAGGAAGCCTTTCTTGACTGCTCCCAGGCTTGGTTCCATGTGACCTCTCTGTGTCCCATAGCACCTATGCTTTCCTTTCCCATAGTGTTTATCAACAATTTTGGTTCATTATGTGTCTATTGGTGAGCTCTTTGAAGATGGAAACTGGATCTAACTTACGTTATCCCCAAAACCTAGCCCAAGCATGAAATTTTGTAGATAATAAATCATTGAGAAGGAGTGGATGTGCTAATCCATTGCAGTAAAACTCCAACCAACTTAATGTAATACTGCCAGTACATTAAAATCACCTGTGGGCTTTGAAAGAAAACAAAAAAACACTAATGCTAGAGACCCACTCCTGACTAATAGAATCAGGCTACCTGGTCAATAGAGGTCAGCATCTTTATTCCTTAAAACCTTCCCAGATGATTCTAAGGTACAATAGGAATACAGAATCTAACTCAAAAAATGAGCCAGAGAAGTTAGCCACTCTACCCTCTAGTGGTGTCTTTCTGTACTGTACCCTTTTTGCAGGGCGTTTAGCTCCTCTTCTCCAGATCCCCAGGAGCTCTGGTAGCATAGAGGCTAAAGCACTTGACTGCTCACCAGAAGGGTGGCAGTTCAAACCCACCAGCCACTCCTCGGAAGGAAGGTTGGGCAATCCTACCTCCATAGTGATACTGCCTTGGTCCGGGCTGACTCATCAGCACATAACAACAACTCCAGATCCCCTTCACCTCCAGACCCATCCCTCCCCATCCCTCACCCTGTTCATTTACTCCTCAGTCCCCATGTTGTTAGCGAACACTTTACCCTGTCATTATCAGGTGGGATTGAACCCGGTGCTTTATGAAATGCCGAGCAAACCAGTTTTAGCCTTGAGGATCCAAGGCAAGCACCCAAATAAAAGTCATAATCCCAATACCCTCTTCATCTAGGGTACCACATCTTCTAAATGCAAAAGTGACACAAGGAAAGGGATTCTGTGAAGGCAGTATGAGAAATCAGGTGGTCCAGGATGGAGCCAGAGAGCAGGAGGAGATGGCATGGAGTGATAAGCCTTGCTTCTTTAAGCAGACAAATCCATTGCCATCAAATCAATTTCAACTTACAGAGACCTATAGAACAGAGCAGAATTTCCCCCATAGGTTTCCAAGGCTATAATCTTTATAAAAGCAGATATCTTTCTTCTATGGAGCAACTGGTGGATTCAAATGGCTGACCTTTCAGTTAGTAACTGAGTGCTTCAACCACTGTACCACCAGGGCCTCATTCAATAAAGGTTAAAAAAAAAAACACCTCACTGCCATTGAGTCAACTCTGACTCATAGTGGCCCCCTTTGGGTTTCCAAGGTGATAAATCTTTATGGAAATAGATTGCCCATTCCTCCTTCCATGGAGTAGCTGGTGGGTTTGAATGACCAACCTTCTGGTTAGCAGTCAAATGTCTTAAGCACAATGCCACCAGAGCTCCTTTTGATAAAGATAAAAGGACCTACATCTTATGAAAATTGGCATAGTCATGGGAACACTGACCATGCATCATGTATACCAGGCTTGGGGGGAGTGAGCCATTGTGCTGGGGTAGACCTTCCAGACATTCATAAGGATTACAGGGTTTGCTGCCCAAGGCCCTGCACTGTGTCTGGTCTCTGTCTACTGCTCAGGGAAAGTAGAGGGCAGTGGCATAGTCAGACAGCTGTCCATGTTCAGGGAGGTAGCATTTCTAGTGCTGCATGGTTCCAGGGTGGGCCCCCAAAACAGAGTGAGTCTAGCTTCTTTGTTCTTCAAAGAAGTTAGTTCTCTGGAGGATTTTGTACTTGAAGATAAAATATTACTGTTTTGGAGAGTGAGTATCAATCATTGGATGACAGTGGGTTTGCTTAGGGCCTGAAGAAATGAATGGGGAAATTTTGGCAAAGAGGGAAATGCCATGTGGGCCTATAGAAGTTATCAATGGCTCTTTAGTGCTTCCTTGTTGTTTCCTTGATTAATGGAAAGTATGTTAGTTATTTTTCCTCCTATGTTTGCAAAGACCTGGAGTCTGAAAACCAAAAGGGAAGAACATGCTCGGCATT
>NW_006921792.1:2324287-2360003 GCF_000298275.1 Orycteropus afer afer | reverse complement strand
CGAGATGGATTGACACGGTGGCTGCGATGATGGACTCAAGTATAGCAGGGATTGTGGGGCTGGTGCGGGATCGGACAGTGTTTCGTTCTGCTGTGCATGGGGTCGCTATGAGTCGGAAACGACTCGATGGCACTTAACAACAACTACAACAACGTTTGCTGGGTGTAAAAGGGAATTGTGAGAACTTCTCAGAGGTTTATGAGCAAGAAGCCTCAGGGTCTGGACTGGATGTAGACCTGAGATCCTAGACCACTAAGGCTGGCATGTTAAATTACTTGGCCATACTTGACAGTGCCTTCTTAATTGGTAATGTGAACCCTCCAGTCATTCTAGGAATAACAATTTAGAAAGGACATTTGCAGCTCACGATAATATCTACTGGAATGCCCAGTCAGATGCCCTGATCACCATGGAACAATGGTACTATAAGAGAAACATGGTGGGGAGAAGTGCCTTGGAAAGGATGTTATCAATGCCTGTGTTCTGAACTTACCATTGTCTTTTTAACATACACTTCTTGGCCTCGGGACAATCCAAAATCCGCAATTTTGGCTACATAGTTTTCACCAACTAAAATGTTTCTGGCAGCCAGATCCCTGTGGATAAACTAAAAAAAAAAGTTAAAAAAAAATTATCTTCAGCATAAAAGTTGCTTTTTTACTTTATTTTTTAGCCTAAAGCTCTGGGGATAAAAGCTTTGGGGAACAGAGAAGAGAATGTGAAAGGGGTTTTAAGAAAGTTACCAGAATCTAAGAATTAGATGGCACCTGGTTACCAATCTCTCAGCAACTTAGAGGAGGATCTATGTAGGAGATCCTGGATAGAGAGGGAGAAGAATGTGGAACAAGACTCAAAACCATTTGGGGAAATAAAAAGGGTGGGGGGGAGGGGGTTGGGGACCGAGTTTGCTGGTCTGCTGGAGCCTGGTGGAACCGCTGAGACTATGGCCCCTAGCTGCCCTTCAGGTCTGGAATTGAACCCACACCTGTGGTTTCCAGCCTAACAAAAGACAGGCATATGAGTTGAACATTTCCCTGAGGTAGATACACTTCTTGAAGAGAACAACCATGAGAGAAAGAAGGGCTGTTTATGTACAGACAGTTCAGGGAGCAGGAGTGCATGGAGGGACAAACACAGGGAAGAGGTAACTATCAGGAGGAAGTGGGAAGGGAGCTATTGCATCGGGGTAAATTGTAGTCAATGTTATGAGATAGAGTGCATGTGAACTTCTGTATGGAAAGTGAATTTGCTCTGTAAACTTTTACCCAAATCACAATAAAAGAAAGAAAGTTACCAGAATCTAATTCCCTTAACATTCCTCCACAAAATTCTCAGTTGTGAATTCTGCCAAAAGATACACTACAGCTTGGGAGAAGCATTCAGAAAACAAAAACAAAAATCAGGTCACTAAATCTGGTTGAAATTTAATGTCTCTGAGATTGTATATTATTTGGAGCCAGACCAAGATAACATACATAAGGCACCCCGTGAAACACATATTTGGATGAAATTCACTAAAGAAATATATATTAACAATACTGGGCATAAATGTCTATAAAAATAGATGAAATATTAACAAAGAGATTAAAATTAGGGAGATTGTTTACACAATTTTTATTGTTTAATTACCATGGCTCTAAAAAATAAAGTCTATTAAAATTTCTTTTTTTAATTGGGACATTGAAGGAGAACTATTCAGAGGAAAGATGTCCAAAGTGAGGTCTTCTGAACACACCTGTTTTTGGCTCAGGTAGTCCATACCCCGGGCCACATCTGCTGCAAAATGAAGAAGTTGCTGGGAAGACAGAGTGGAAGCAGTGCTGTTGGCAATAGCGAACGCGGGATCAGTTTCCAGCACGCGGCTCTTGCGCAGAAAGTCCAAGAGGTTCCCGTGGGGGGCATATTCAATGGCCAGGTACAAGTAGCCTTTGGGGAAAGGAAGAGGACATCACCTTACAAGTGACCTAAACAGCTGTGAAATTTTTAAGATGTGCTGCAGCCCTTGGGAGCAGATTTTAAATTCCATTTTATCTAAAAGAAACACATCAGTGGTATCAACCTCAGAAACACTGGGCAACAGGAGGAAGAGAAGTGACATCCTCTTGTAATACTCAAAGGAACCCACACTTAAATTCTGATTCCCCTCTTCCCCACAGCCCCTCCAAAATAGTGGGCTTCCTGAAATCCTCTTGCCTCTTCAGAAATAATGTTGTTGCTGTCATGATTGAGTCAGCTCCAACTTGTGGTGACCCTATGTGTATCAGAGTAGAATTGTGCTGCGTAGGGTTTTAAATGGCTGATTTTTCAGAACTAGATTGCCAGGACTTTCTTCTGAAGTGCCTCTGGGTAGACTCAAACGTCCAACCTTTCTGTTAACAGTGTTGTTGTTATGTGCTGTCGAGTCGGACCCGACTCATAGCGACCCCTCCTTGGGTTTCCGAGGCAGTATCACTACAGAAATAGATTGCCCAACCTTCCTTCTGAAGAGTGGCCAGTGGGTTTGAACCGCCAGCCTTCTGGTTAGTAGTCAAGTGCCTTAGGCACTATGCTACCAGAGCTCCTCTGTTAACAGTACAGCATGTTAATTGCTCCCACCACCAAAAGACTCCTCAGTAATAATCCCATTGCCATTCCCAACTCATAGCAACCATATAGGACAGAGTGGAACTGCCTCATAGGGTTTCCAAGGCTGTAATTTTTACTGAAAAAGGGCTCTGGCAGTGCTGTGGTTAAAGCATTGGTTTGTTAATCAAAAAGTCAGCAGTTCAAACCCCCAGCTACTCCATGGGGGAAACATGAAGCAGTTTGCTTCTGTAATTTACAGCCTTGGAAACCCTGTGGACAGCTTTACTCTGTCCTAATGGATTGCTGAGTCAGAATCAACTTGATGGCAGTGGATTTAATCTTTACTGAAGCAAACTGCCACATCTTTCTTCCCAGGAGTGGTGGATGGGTTTGAACCACCACCCTTTCATTTAGGAGGTGAGCATTTAACCACTGTGGCACCAGGGCTTCTTTTAGTAATAATAGTAGAATGAAATTAAAGGACTTATTACAAGAAGATCTAGGATGCCCTTCTCCATATCACCTTTTACCTTTATTCAATATTATTTGAGAACCTAACACAGTCCAAGTGTTTTATTCCAGTCTATCTCTAGCTTTTCTCAAAGTTATTTAAAATAATAATAATAAGCTAATGACTAACCACAGCAGAAGAACCAACTATGAATGGCTTTCTCTACTGCTTTTTTTTTCCTCTCCCCAAATCCATACTAATTCACCATATTGCTGATTAGACTGTTGGCCAGTGGAATCTAGTCTCAGGGGCTGCATTTTGCTTAAAAGAACCAGAAAACTCAAGTATTTAGGGAAAATAAAACAATAGTTCCATAAACTTATAGTCAATTTGTCTTATTTTTATTCCACATTGTTCTTTTCTTTGGACACTATAAAAAGTAATTTGTTTTAATAAATGCATTGATCTATGGAGGCAATGAAAACTAATGGGTTTTACTATCTTTTAAATGAGGATTTTGTGATAAACCATTTTTTGTTTAAAATGTTGAATGAATTTGAACTTTAAATATTTTCTAAGAAATTGAAATTCTGGTAAAAAAAAAAATCTCTTAGCATTATGTCCTGTTTTATCATAAAGAAGTATTTACTGGTATAAATGTGTTTTCTTACTTCTTTACTGAAATAAATTTTACAAATCAAACAATTACATGCAAATATGTTGATGGAGCAAAATTGTAAAAGATATATATTTTCTGCTGTTGTTGATTAGTTTTTGTTGTTGTTAACTTTTATTTGCTGCGATTCCACACTGGTTACTATTTTCAGGAAACAGCTCAAAAATAAATGTTATTACCTCATTAGTTAGCTGAAGGGACATAATCTAACTTCTATAATTACTCTCTTATTGGATCACAGAATGATATATTATTCAAAGAGTTTCAAACATCAGTATTTTTAGTTTAATAAATGGAGGAAAAGGAAGTTTTCTTTTCTATTGTTGGTGTTTGTGCTACAAAGTCAACAAGAGGTTGTCAAGTTTGTAAATAATTACAGCATGGAGCACTTTTTTTGTGGGAGCAAACTTTTCCATGAGATACTAAGCATAGATTCTAAACTGCAGACCCATGTAGCATTCAGAGGTAAACCCATAGAAAATTTTTATTGTTACCTACTCATTTTTAGCTATACACACATTACAATTAGAAGTACTCGATAAATATTTAAATTAATAATGTAAATTTAACATTAAGAATATGTACTACATAGGATAGTTTTAAAGTTCCAATATAATTACACACGAATATACTTTGGATCAAAACAAAACACTATCAGATACAAGCTTATTATTACTTTTAACCTAAGTATCATCACATTAATCCTTCCACATTACAGTAGATTATTGGCATCCAAGGATTCAAAGTTCAGAATTCCCTTGGGTTTAGAGGAAATATTAAAAGGCAGGCAATTAGGAAGAACCATTTTAATTCCATTCTTTCTGTTAGTGAAGTTTCCCTCACTCTATTTCAGAAGTAATAGCTGAGGAAACCTGTGGATTTGCAAGGATGGGTGTGGGTAGGGACTATAGATAGCTTTAGGAAATCCAAGCCAAAAGATTCAGCCTTGCTATTTCCAGAAAGATGCCAAACTTTGGAACAAACTATACATGGGACTAGACATTCAGATTGAAACTATGATTTTAAACAAAATAAGTGACAGTCTTGTGATTATTATCTTTCCTAATTTCAATTTGGTATATGTCTTAGAAAAAAATCTGGCTGGAAAGACAGGAAAAGAGTATCTTACCTCGATGTTCACATGCTCCCAAGAGATTGATGATGTTGGGATGGTGTCCAAGTTTACAAAGAACTTCAAGTTCCCCTGCAAAGTCCCTGTGATCATCTTTGGAGGCATATTCTGGAAGAAAGTCAAGGACTGTAATCACTCTCTGTATACCTCTTCAGAATCAAACATCCCCTCCTTTTCTCCAGGACCTTCAGGTGCCCTCAGTCACCATTAGGTCTGGAACACTGTACATAAATTAAAGCGATTACTCTATAGCAGCACTTCTCAACCTCTATAGTACTGAAATTGTTGGTGTCATTCTGCGCATTGTAGGATGTTCAGCAGCAATCTTGACTTCTACCCATCAGATGTCAATAGCCCAAACCAAAATGTCTCTAGACATTGTCAAATGTCCCCTGGTGGCAATATTACCCCTGGCTGACAACCACTGCTCTAACATTATCTAGTTTAAACTCTCAAATACTCAGAAAAAAATGACTTGATAGAAGTGGGGCTGCCTCAACTTTTAGCTTGTAGCTCTTCCAGCTAAATCTACCATCCAGAGATAAATATGCAGAGAAATAGCACCAAACTAAGCAGTGAAACATCACCAATACACGCACCTGGCTCTGTATAATGATTTTAACTTGCTTTCTCTCACAAAGCATTCTTGCTAACCAAACTGAACCCCAATGACATTTTCCTACAAGTTGCGTAGTAGTCAGAAAACTGAGTTGCATTTGTTTCCATTCTTTTCACCCTGTCTCATCATTAGCATTCTCACCAGAGAAAGAACCACCCAGTACCAGGCTAAAGAGAAGCCTCTTTGGTTGATGCACAAACTGACTAGTCAACCTTGAGTTGGTAACAGTTTGCTATTATTGCTTTTTAAAAATAACATGGGGGAGTGGTATTGGGGTGCTGGTTGCCATGTGTGTGCCTAAATGTGCATGCTTAAATGTGCTTGGAGATTGTGAGAAGAATGTCTTTTATGGGCTTAATGGTACCAGTAAGACTGATAAGCAGGCAATTCCAAGTCAAGTGTTTTGTTTGTAGCAATGGAGTTTCACTTTTTTCTCTGGCCCTGAGCGCTAATGCATGGGGAACATCTTAAAAGTAAAGTTCTTTATGAGGAGGTTGTCATCTTACTTTAGTAACTTCCCTCCTTTGAATGGATCATTCTGCCTGCAGAAATTTTCTGCTGAGGTACTCTGTTAAATGATGATGTTACATCTCTTCATCAGGCTCAGGTCAGATCTCACTAGGTTCTGCACCCTTTCTTCTCACTGTCCTCATTGCTCACCAGAACTCCCTGGGTCTAAATTACCAAAAGAGAAAAGGTATTTTCTAACTGTCAGGCAGGCATTATTTTGGGTGAGGACATACTACTATATATAATGAAAGATAATATTGTTTGTTTTGTTTTCTCATGTAGTCTTAAAAACAAAGAAAGCAGAGGTTTAATAGGATTTAGGGTCAATTCTCATCATTGGCTCTATACTAAGTTGAAATAGGAGGAAAATTGCCAGTGAGATTAGAGAGCCCTTAACATGGAGCTGTTGTGTTGTTGTTATGTGCCATGGAGTCAGACCCAACTCATAGCGACCCCTCCTTGAGGCGGTCTCACTACAGAAGTAGATTGCCCAACCTTCCTTCCAAGGAGTGGCTGGTGGGTTTGAACTGCCAGCCTTCTGGTTAGCAGTCAAGTGCCTTAGGCACTATGCTGTCAGTTAATAGCACCCCTGCTCAAAACTTTTTTCCAAGCCTATGACAGCACATAACAACAACAACATATGCTGTAAAATGAACAGTGTAGCTTTGCAACCAGGTCAGCAGCACCTGGTGCCCTGGCATGCTCACATGAACAAACAGTTGACCTGACCGCATGCATGAACTGCTACTTTCCACAGAAGAAATGGCAGCTAGTGTCACCAGTAAACTGGTCATTCTACTTTTTATTTTTATTATTCTAACTTATTAAATGCATAGAAACCAAGCTGACTTGAGATAAAAACGGCTGGCAGAGATCTAGTTTTTGTGATCTCAGATCAGTATTTTTAAACTTAAGGGGGCAATCTACTTCCGTAGTGATACTGCCTTGGAAACCCAAGGAGGGGTCGCTATGAGTCAGGTCGGACTCGACGGCACATAACAATAACAACAAAAGAATCACAGGGAAAACTTGGTAAAAACATAGATTCTCATGTGCCACACATAGAAACTCTGATGTGATAAATCTTGGGGTTGGGGAAATGCACATGGATGCATTTCTAACAATCATGTCCAGGAGATTTTGATCACATGACCATTATGAAGACAGTGGTTCCTGCCAGCAGCATCACTTGGGAACCTACTAGAAATGCGAATTTCCAGGCCCCATTCCAGAGGAGTGGAAATGATGAAGTAAAAGAGCTGGACAGAAGATTGCAAAGGGTAGCAAAGGAAAACAAATTGAAAAATTATAATGGAATGCTGCAAAGACCTAGAGTTAGGAGACCAAAAGGGAAGAACATACCCATCATTTCTCAGACTGAAAGAATTGGACATGTTTTCAGGAACCAGTCCTTGGAGAAGCACATCATGCTTGGTAAAGTGGAGAATCAGTGAAAAAGGTGAAGATCTTCAACGAGTTGGGTTGACTTAGAGGTTGCAAAAATGGACTTAAACATAGCAACATAGCAACAATTGTGAAGATGATGCAGGACTGGGCAGTGTTTCATTCTGTTGTACACAGGGTCACTATGAGTCCAAACACTAACAACAACAACATGGCACAGATTTGCTGCATTGGGTGTAGCCTAGCAGCCTGTTTTCTAACAAGTCCTCCAGAGGATTCTGATATGCACTCAATTTTGAGAACCACTACAGTAAGGGAAACAATCATGCTCCCTGAAAGTTAACAGTGCATGACTACCATCTGAATCTATTATCTCACATTCCATGGAATCAAGACAGTGGTGCTTAAATGGCCCTTGCCTTTGTGTTTACATCCTGACCTTATCACAGGATTAGATTCAAAGAAACACCACCTTTGAGTAGTGTCAGAGCCCTGTCTGACACCATGCCAATTTTTTGTTTAAAGACTGTAAGGCCATAGAGGAAAGATTCAACAGGAAGTCAATTTTGCTCCCCACCCTTGTGCAATGACTATGTGATATGGTCAAGCACTGACCTTTCATCCTTTTGATGGCAGCATCCATCCTTAGACCATCCTTCTTGATGCGTGCCTTCAGAACCTGGCCAAAATTCCCCTCCCCAATCACATCTTGAAATTTGATGTCATTCCAGTCAAGGACTGGATAAATTGTAGGATCCGGGTTGTTTTTGGCCTTCCTGTTCAGGGCCAGGGTTCCTGAGTTGAACTGCACAGCTGGTTCTTCTCTCTGGAAAGATCATTTTTTTCATATTTTTGTGCCAGGATTGTTCATAATCTTAATGTGTATGATACCTCCTGATTTGTATCCACATCAGGTGAAAGAAGAAATAGAATATCTAATTCTAGAGTATTGATAGCAAATAGGTTTCATCTCATAAGCCTTCTGTGATGAAATGGTAGTGGCTGCCTATTGAGCTTCATGGGCATAATTCTAGGCCTCATGGGAAAGCATGGCATGATCAATTAACAATGTATGCAACAGCATGTATGCTATGAATAATAGCATACATGCTATGAATAATAGCATGTATGCTATGTCTTTGCCCTTCCAGAGTTAGTCATTGAGTGTTCTACTGTGCTACGGAAGGAGCAGATGTTCAGTTCTGCTTTGGAAAAGAACTTGGAAATTCTATCTGGGGCAATGGCAAGATATGCCTGAGTAAGAGGTTTCCTAGCTTTAACCTGGTCTATTCTTGGCTTTTTCTTCTCTCTTTTCTTTCTCCTTTCTCTCTCTCTCCTCTCTCTCTTTTTCACTATCTCCCCCCTGTCCTGAAGTTTAGAATCTCTCACGCCCACTCTGGAGCAGACACTGGCCCCAGAATGACTGATACGTATAGCAAAGCTCAACACAATGTCTTCTTTTTTCCTGAGTTCAAGTGGCTGCTGACAGTGTCATGATAAAGCACCAATGTCATCATGAGCTCCAACACCCCCAACCTACTTGCTGGCATGCTGTCAGACAATGACACTCCCCTTGTCCTCCACTGAAAGGAACCTGGGGACTTATGTGCACATGAAACATGTAATTGTATTCATTTGCACATGAAACATACAATTGTACTCAATGTTTCACTTATAGAATTGATAAAGTTGAGTGTGAATTAATGTTACTCATTGTCGTTGAGTCGGATCCAACTCATAGTGACCCCTCCTTGGGTTTCCGAGGCAGCATCACTATGGAAGCAGATTGCCCAATCTTCCTTCTGAGGAGTGGTTTGAAACTCCAGCCTTCTGGTTAATAGTCAATACCTTAGGCAGTACACTACCACACACTAGAGGAGTACTCAGGCCATAGTATACATTAAGGACTCAGATAGGGTGCTAATTGGCAAGGTATGATTTTGCAGACTTTCGTTTCTGGTCAAAATTCCTACATTAAAGAATGAGGCAGTATCAAGAGCCATGAATAATGACTGCAGATTGAAGGGGTACATAGGAATGGGGGATAAACACATGCATATATAATCTTTATTTAAATGAGGAATGATAGGACTGAGGAAGATATTCAAAATAGGATATGGGAACTAGAAATAGGAAAATGTGGGAGAAATTTGGCTAGTACAATACATCATTACCTATCAAACTAAAGGTCTAGTTACATTTCTGGGAGCTCTGGTAGCATAGTGCCTAAGGCACTTGACTGCTAACCAGAAGGCTGGCAGTTCAAACCCACCAGCCACTCCTCAGAAGAAAGATGGGGCAATCTACTTGCATAGTGATACTGCCTCGGAAACCCAAGGAGGGGTCGCTATGAGTCAGGTCTGACTTGACAGCACATAACAACAACAGTTGCATTTCTATCTTGCCATACCAAAATGTTTAGTTAATCCTGTTGCAAGATTATTCTCTTTGGTGTCTTGTCACTAGGATGATCTACATCTCATGTGATTGGGACAGTGTTGTTTTAGGTCTGATTTCTTGTACAATTATTGAGAGTACACTTTTGACCTCCAAAACTGTTCCAGTTTGAACAAAAAATTATACAGTCATGTTATTTATTTCCCATTTCATGATGAAAGCCAAAGAGAAGATGAGGCATGACTCAGGGAAATTTTACTTTGCAAGCAAATTTCTAGTCCATCTGAAAGTGAAGGTTCTGCATATATATATAAACTTATACTTCTTGAAGAGTAAGAAAATGAGACCCTACCACATTCTGGAAGGCTTGGGCCATTCTCCTTTGGACGTTAGCCCTCTTTAACTGCAACATGATCAGAAAGGCCAACAGCACTGTCAGGCAGGTCATTCCAGCTGAGCCAAGGATGGCTATAAGTAGCATCTTCCCACCTCCAAGGTTCACTCCAACTGTGCAGAAGAACAGAGGTAAAAGCAGCAGGATTAGTTTACGCAGAGATTGGCCATGACCATCTGTGGTGGAAAACACAGTGTAATGGAAATGTAGTAACAGCCTTTGCCCTGACACTATTTCTGTGTGACCTTGGACTACTCATTTATTTTCTGAACCTTGGTGGAGGTGAGTCTGACTCATAGGGTTGTTACAAGATCTAAAAATATACATGTGCAAAGTGCTTTGTAAATGGCAATGTGCTAATTATTAGTTGCCATCTGTTTAAGTTTTACTCCCAAGTAGAGGGTCAAGCAGAAGAACATTATCAAATAATATTAAGAATAATTAACCAAATGTATGATTTTGTGGGGAAATCCATACTGGTGGGAGAGAAGAAGGGAAGGAAGGAGGAAGGTGGGGAGGGAGGAAGGAAAAGACAAAAGAGAAAAATCACTAAATTTAGAGCTCAGGTCAAATAAACTATTAAATACTATGGTCCAATCCTTCTATATTTTCCCCTTATTTAACTTGAAATAAAATTAACTTCAATATACTTTTATTAAAAACAGCATGTAGAACGTGACCCCATCTTTATAAATATATTTTTATATGACTATCTACCTTTCCTTCTACCGCTAAGCACATACATAAATAGGGATCTGGAATGTTGAGAGTTTATTGTTTCACTTTTTTTTCCCTGTTTTATTTTATGTATAGCTTGGATTTAGAGCATATACACATTTTACCAAAACAAATGTAATTATTAAAATTATGCATTTATTAAGATTGTGGTCTGAAAACTACATAATTGGCTGACTCATTCTCTGGACATTAAAAGGTTGCAAAGAATCAGCACTGAGCACACAGTTTGTTTTATTTATTAAATCTTAGATCATCATCCAAGAAAACCGAGAGATTTTTAGTGCTATTGATTTTCTGTAATAATAGAGTCTAGCCAAAATACAAATTGGCAAAACTAGCCATTTCCACCTAGTTTCCCACTGTCCTCTAGCTACATTTCAGTGCAGTGCAAAAGCTAGAGGGAGCCATTCGCTTGAGTCGGAACTAACTTCACAGACACCTAATAACAAAGGTAGGCACCCCACCCCACACGCCACAGCTGCGCCCAGACCTGGCAGCCTTCTTCATCACATTTAGCAGGTTTTATCAACCACAAATGGGGCCATAGTGTGCTTGGCACTCTGACCTCTCAGAGAGCTTACTCTTTCTGGAGTGGGAGTTATTGGTGGAGCTGAAGACATAGCAATCTAGACCAGAGAAGTGAAAGAACATTTAGGATAGCATAGTGTCATTGAAGCTAAAAGATTTCATTTTGAGGGATCGTGAAGGATGGTTCTTGGAGCCTCCCAGTGGAGCACTCGCTCAGGCCTGCCTCCATCAAACAAGTTCCACATACTTCTTTCTCCACAGAATGAAAATTCATATTCCTTCAGAACTTTCTTCTAAAGTTACTGGGTGGGGAGCGAACTGACAGGCTAATTGATTCCAAGGTTCAATGATAAAAATTTATTAACAGAGTATCCTTCCCAAGGGCATTTTCATCATAAGGACATATTGAGAGATAATGAAGCCTATAGGTCAAGTGAGTAAGTCACAAAGTATGCAAATATCCCAAGAAAGTAGGATATTTCTGAGGCTATTCCAAAATAATCCTATGTAAATAGATGCCCACCAACCTTGAGATTCTGAGAGGGTCATCAGCTCATGAGAAAAGGTTGTGGTGCTTGACCCTATGTTGTTCTCTGCAAAAATGTCCACCTGGTAAGCTGTTTCAGGTTCTAGGCCCTTGAGCTGGTATTGGGTGATGGTGGCATTTTTGATCTTCACATCAATGTGCTGGTCTTCATTCTTGCCCTGAACCTTATAACGGATGATAATAGAAGAAATAGAATAGCCATCCAGTATTGTCCAGGAGATAAGAGCTGAGGAATCTGTGATATTAGAAATCTTGATGTTTTCTGGTTGAGGAGGAAGAACTAGAAATTTAAAAAAAAAAAAAAAAAAGACAATATTTTACTTAAGATACTACCATTCCTTAGATTATTATGCTTTTGAGAGATGGTTATAAAACATGGATGTCAAACAGGCATTTTCTCAAAGGGTAATTCCAATTAATTGGTAGTGGCTACTGGATACCATGCAGACTTAGCAGAAATATGCAAGAGGAGGAAGTGGCAACATATATGTGACATTTTTGCCATTCTTATATAAAATTAAGGCTTCATAAACTCTCTTACTCCATAAACCTATATTACACTGTTCTTGATGCTGTGGTGAACAGTAAGATAATGAAGGTATCATGCTTACTATGTGCCAGGTATCATTCTAGACCCCTCGTTTTACTAATTCATTTCTTCTTTATAATAATCCTATCATAAGTATTGATTATTATAAAAAAGAAATGAATCATTGTGGGTGCTCTGGTAGTATAGTGCTTAAGGCATTTGACTGCTAACCAGAAGGCTGGTGGTTCAAACCCACCAGCCTCTCCTCAGAAGGAAGATTGGACAATCTACTTCTGTAGTGATACTGCCTTGGAAACCCAAGAAGGGGTCGCTATAAGTCGGATCTGACTCGACAGCAGTAAGTTTTTTATTTTTATTTTTTTATAAATATTAAGGCCCAGAGAAGCTAAGAGACTTGCCCAAAGTCTCAAAGGTATTTTGTTTATTTTTTTATTTTGTTTGTGATTTGGGTGACAGTTAACAGAGCAAATTCATTTTCCATATAACAGTTCATACACATTTTGTTTCATGACATTGGCTGCAGTTCTGCACAATGTAATGGCTCTCTTCCCACTTCCTCCTGGCAGTTACCTCTTCCCTGTGTCCTTCCCTCCTGTGCACTCTTGCTCTGCCCCCAGCAGTCTCCCTGTGCAAACACTGCCCTTCTGTTCTCCCATGATTGCTCACTCCAAGGAGTGTATCTACCTGATGTAAATGTCCACCCCATATGCCTGGCTATTGTTTGGCTGAAGCCACAGGAGTGAGTTCAATTCCAGACCTGAAGGGTAGCTAGGGGCTATAGTCTCAGGGGTCTCACCAGGCTCTATCAGACCAGCAAACCTGGTCTTTCAAACTCACAAAAGTATTAAGTAGCAGAAACAAGATTTAACCCCTGTCAGTATGGCTCCATAGTCTATAGTTAGCCATTGTGTCAGACTATCTGTCTTTGCCCTAAATGCACTAATGGAGGAGTAACTACTACCTAGTTTTCATTTAATTCCACAAATATAATACTGATTATTAGATTCTGAGTGTGTTTAATTCTAATGGAGGTAAAGTTTATGGAAGAGTGAATGTATATCTAAGAAATTTTGATAAAGAAAATAGTGATTCACCCTCTAGTTATCAAGATATTTTATAAATCTGCAATGACTGAAGCAGGCTAGAAATGGTACAGGAAAACACATATGGGTCAATGGATAAGAACAAAATACGCAGAAGTAGATGCAAAACAAATATGAGAACTTGGCATAAGATACAAAAAGTATCACAAAACACTAAGAGGACTACTCTGTTCAATATGTGGCATTCAGATCAGTGGCTTGCCATTGTGAATAAATAAGATTAAAATCCAATCTTGCACCATGTCCCAAAGTAACATTCCTATATCTTGAAGATCTAAGTATGCAAAACAAGGACACTAGAACTGTTGGAAAGAACATGGAGAATATATTTATGACCTTGGGATAAGGAAGAATTCCTTAAACTACACTTCAAAAAGCATAAACTTTAAAGGCAACAATTGACAAGTCTGATTACATCAAAATATAAAATACCTTTCAGGTAAAAGACACCATAAACAAGGCTAAGATAAAGAGAGTAGGAGAATATATTTGTAGTGTATATAGCAAGATTAATATCCAGATATACAAAGAGCTTCCACAAATAAATTTTTAAAAAGACAAACAAATAGCTAATGGGCAAAGTATATAAATATGTATATTACCAAAGAGGAAATTCAAATGTCAAATAAACATAAGAAAAGAGCTTCAGTCTTGCTAGTTATCAAAGAAATGAAAACTGAAATTAATAATGAGCTACCATTTTTCACCTTTGAAATTGGCAAAAAAAAAAAAAAAAAAAAGCCTGATAATGTTAAGTGCTATAAATATAGGAAAAAAACATATAAAGAGAGATGTTGTTGTTGTTGTTGTTATGTGCCATCGAGTCAAACCTGACTCATAGCGACCCCTCCTTGGGTTTCCGAGGCAGTATCACTACGGAAGTAGGATTGCCCAACCTTCCTTCCGAGGAGTGGCTGGTGGGTTTGAACCGCCAGCCGTCTGGTTAGCAGGATATAGGGAAAATGGTACTTTAATACACTACTGGATAAAATGCACACTGAATAGTCACTCCAGAGAGAAATGACCCATCAGTTCCATTTCTGGACATGTTCCCTAGAAAAGTTCTCACAGTTATGCACATAGGGCACATATAAAGGATGCTGTTGTTGTTATGTGCCCTCGATTAGGACCCAACTCATAGCGACCCATCCTTGGGTTTCTGAAGCAGTATCACTACAGAAGTAGATTGTCCAACCTTCCTTGGCTGATGGAGTGGCTGATGGGTTTGAACCTCCAGCCTTCTGGTTAGCAGTCAAGTGCCTTAGGCACTACATTACCAGAGCTCCTAAATAAAGGATGGTCATTGTATTTTTGCATGACAGAAAAAATAAATAAATAATTAACCTAAATGTCCATCTTAAAGAGAATGGATATACAAAATGACATATTCTTAGGCTAAAATGCAAAAAAAAAAAATGTACATCAGATCTAAATTAATTAACATGGCTATTGTTGTTGTTGTGTTTTGCCATCGAGTCGGATCCGACTCATAGTGACCGCTCCTTGGGTTTCTGAAGCAGTATCACTACGGAAGTAGATTGCCCAACCTTCCTTCCAAGGAGTGGCTGGTAGATTTGAACCGCCAGCCTTCTGGCTAGCAGTCAAGTGCCTTAGGCACTACGCTACCAGAGCTCCTAATTAACATGGCAGCAGCTGAATATTTATTCAAAGAAAGCAAGATGAAGAATGATTCTATGCCTATGCACATTTATGAATACATATGTATGTATACAATACATATATTTTTAAAAATTGTACAAAATTGACTGGAAAATATAAAAGTTAATAATTTTGGTTTGTTTCTGGGGAGAGAAATGGAACTGGAGTAGGATAAAGGCAAAACAGGATTTTGATATATGTGTATTGTGCTATTACAAAAAATCAACAAAAAATACTGAAAGCGAATATGACAAAACATTCACAATTGTAAATCTTGGGCGGTAGGAATGTGTTTGTTGTGCTATTCTGTGCATTCTTCTGTTACCTTCATATTTCACAATTAAAAAAAAAAAAAATCTGTTGAAGCATCTCTAAACACTGATAAAACAGTTAAGACCTCCATGAGTCACTGATGAAAGAAGAGTGGCTAGAGAAACACTGAGCTCGTTTGCATACTGTAACCTACTAGCTGTCACAGAGAAAGAAAGAATTCAGTGCGGAAGAGAGCCTCAGACTTGGGGAGGTGGCCAGGGGTCAAAAGATTCCAACTTAAGTAGTAACTGGGGTGGCAAGAAATGTCCACCTTTCCATGGGGTCCAAATGCACATAGTTCTGATGCAGTGAATCCAAATAGAATCCACTTAGTGATCAAAAAGCTTTTCATACACAAGGAAACCCTACAAGTTCAAACTAATTTTAAGTGACCAACCTGAACTAGAGAAAAACTTTAAGTGCAGAATATTTTTAAGGAAAAGTGGTTTCATTACTGTCAAATGTATATAATAACTTCAATAATTGTGCATTTTGAAAAGTTTTCAAGCAAAGCTATTTGGCTTTTAAGATTAGGAAAGACTCATCTGTAAGTTATCTGCATTTGTTTATATATAGACAGACAGCAATCACTCTGTAACCAATTAAACGAGCCCTTTAAAGCTTTATTCACGTTATTCATTTACTTAAAAAAGAACTTCATACCAAGGAAAGGTAAATTTTAGCACCAAACCAAACCAAACCCATGGCTGTAGAGTTGTATCCAACTCATAGCAACCCCTCCTTGGGTTTCTGAGGCAGTATCACTACAGAAGTAGCACAGTCCTGACTAAACTATTACAAATACAAATTCATGGAGCTTTCTTACATATTAAAAAAAAAAAAAAAATTGCTGGTAAGTCGATTCTGACTCCTGGTGATCCCCTGTTTCAGAACAGAACTGTTCCAGAACAGAACTGTTCCATAGGGTTTGCAATGCCTGAGACCTGTCAGAAGCACATCTCCAGGCCTTTCTTCCCAGGTGCCTCCAGGTGGATTAGAATTGCTTTTTGGTAAGTCACAGAGTGCTTAACCATTTGCACCAGCCAGTTCATTCAATGATACTTGGTGTAGGATGGGGACACTAAGCCTTCACTCATAACTAAGCGACTTTCCTGATGTCTAGGAAACAGTCTGGAAGTCAAGTGAGCTAAGTCCAAAGAGCAGTACTGAATGGTGTTCAGAAAGGCTGGGCAGAGTGAGTTACTTACTGTCACTGAGGGTCCAGGCAGTGAGATCTTCACTCCACTCCCCCTGGGCCTTGGTGTTGACTCTGGCTCGGACTACATACTGCTCCCTGGGGTGTAAATTGTTAAGTAGAACCGAAGTTAAGTTGCCTGGCACTTTAATATTTTGCTGATCACTTTTCATTTGCACAGACCTCCTCTCCACTTCAACATAAAAGTCATCTTCTGAGCTTGGAAATATTGGTTGCCAGGTCAAATTTAGAGTGGTCTGACTTTTCGGTAGGAGACTGAGACCTCTTGGAGGAGGGAGGCCTAGAAGAAACCAGGAAGATCATTATTTTTCCATATGATGTAGGTAAAGACATCCCCAAAGCACAGCGTTGAAGATTAACCTCGGCTTCTAGAATAATGTGCCACTTCACAAACCACCAAGGAAACATAAAGTAATAGTCACGTAGTATCTTTTATTCTGCCAAAATGTTGTTGTTGTTGTTGTTGTTGTTATGTGCCGTCCAGTCGGACCCAACTCTTAGCGACCCCTCCTTGGGTTTCGAGGCAGTATCACTACGGAAGTAGATTGCCCCATCTTCCTTCGGAGGAGTGGCTGGTAGACTTGAACTACCAGCCTTTTGGTTAGCAGTCAAGTGCCTTAGGCACTACACTACCAGAGCTCCCTGCCAAAATAGTAAACCTTTAAAATTATTTTAATACTTAATTTGAGTAATTGTAACAGAGAAGGGCAATCTCTTTGGAGAACAATTTGGGAATATTTTTCAAGAGCCCTAGAAATGCCCATGAACTTTTGCTCCATAATCTGACCACAAGGGATTTATCCTAAGGAAATAATTCAAAGTGAGAGAAAAAAACTATGTGAGTGAAGATGTTTGTTAAAGTATTAATTATAATAACAACAATTTAAAAGAAACCTAAGTGCTTAGCAATAGGAGAATGTTTTAGTAAATAATTATATAGATATCCAATGGATTAAAATAGATAATTAGGAAGATTATGGAAGAAAGGAAAAAAATATATATTTATAATACATGAGAAAAAGCTCTGATTGTAACTTGTTAAAAGTCATGCCCACATTTGGATAAGGATAGGAAGGAAACTGATAAAAAATGAAAACAGATAAACTTGAAAATAATTTGACAAGTCTGTGTAATTATGTAATTATGTTTCTGTTGCCATTTTGAGTATTACATTTTATAGCAATTCTGGAGTACTTCTTAGCAAAGGGCATTTCAGGCATTGTAATAGCAGGGGTGGCAAATAACAGCTCATTAAAGTAACAGCTATAACCAACATGCTGTCTGGTCATAATAATCTACAAGAACCCAGCCAATCAGACAGGTGGCTGAATGGAAAGATTATAGGTTTTGAAAACAGAGAGACAGGAGCATGGCACTTAGTTTCATGACCCTAGGTAAATTTGTAACCTCTCCAAGTCCATCTGTAAGAAGGAAATGAAAATACCCATCTTCCAGATTTAGGAAGAATAAATGAGATAAAGATACGCCTTCTGGTTAGCAGTCAAATGCCTTAGGCACTACGCCACCAGAGCTCCCAATAGATATATCAAGATATTACAAAAACCAAACCCACTGCTACCAATTTGAGTCTGACTCATAGTGACCCTATAGACAGAGTAGAATTGCTCCACAGGGTTTTCAAGGCACCAAATCTTTGCAGAAGCAGACTGCCTCATTTGTCTGGCTGGTGGGTTCAAACCGCCAATCTTTTGGTTAACAGCCCAATGTTTTAACCAGCACCACCAAAGCTCCTTATCTAGATGTTAGGGGCTCTATTAACATTAGTTTCCTTCCTTCTTCCCTCTCTCTCTTTTTCTCTCTCTTCTTTCCTCCCTTCCTAAGGTATCCTGTCTTATACTATGGACATAAGACTCTGGGTATAATAATGGTAAATTGATTTTAAAATTCCAGATGTAAAAATCCATTCAAAACAAAAGTTAGGGATCCTCTAAATCATGCATTTTCAGCAGGTATGTTATCAGTTCTTAGGGGTGAAAAAATCATAGCTATTACTATGGCTTACAAAGGGCCACAATACATAAAAAGATATATAGTATATCCGTAGTATTAAAATGTCATGGGGGGGTGGTAATAGAACAAAATTGTCTTTAAAATCTCCTTGTTGTTGTTGTTGTTGTTATGTGCCATCGAGTCAGACCTGATTCATGGTGACCACTCCCTGGGTTTCTGAGGCAGTATCACTATGGAAGTAGATTGCCCAACCTTCCTTCCGAGGAGTGGCTGGTGAGTCTGAACCACCAGCCTTCTGGTTAGCAGTCAAGTACCTTAGGCACAATGCCACCAGAGCTCCCATGTTGTTGCTGTTGCTATGTGCCATCAAGTCAGACGTGACTCATAGTGACCCCTGCTTGGGTTTCCAAAGCGGTATCATTACAGAAGTAGATTGCCCAACCTTCCTTCTGAGGAGTGGCTGGTGGGTTTGAACCACCAGCTTTCTGTAGGGAAGCAATATTTTTTTAAAAAAGAGTTGAAAAACACTGCACTACCTCTTGAGGACAAGAGGAATGCCGTCTGGTGGAGAAATGGTCCCTTTCCATCACCTGAAGATTAAAGGCCATTGACCAGTTCTGATTGCTGTTAGACTAGTGGGAACCAGCAAACAGGCAATGCAGTTGTCTGACATTATGCTAACTGTCTGTGGTAGTTAAGTTTGTGTGTCAACTTGGCTGGGCCTGTTTGAGTGGCTGAGCATCTGGACATAGTTATTCCCCATGGTAAGATTGGTAATTAACTCCATGGTGGAAGGTATTGGAGCAGCTGAATAGCTGCTTTAGGGATGTGGTCTGCTTCCCATATATAAAAAGCAACTTTGGGACTTGTCTCTAGCTTATGGCACACTTGGACCCTGCATGCAGCCATGTTGTTGTTCGGTAGCCTGCCATGCTCTGCTGACTTGGGACTTAAAATGTACTTGAATTAATGGCTTGCTGTGTGGTTTGGTAACATCAGGACCATGCCTTTTTACTTGTCAGCCTTGAGCTTGTCAGTTTCAGCAGCCAGCAGCTGTCTGAGTGAAGAAAAGCCTCTAGCTCCAGTGGGCCAGGAGCAGGACACAGAGCTGAATCCCAAGGCTGAGGGGCTTTCACCCAGCCCCTAGAGCCTGGCACTTTGAACTTGGACTTAAAGCCTCCAAACTGTAAGAGAATAAACTCCTGTTTGTCAAGCCATCCTATTTGTGGTATATTCTTGTCAGAACGGCACTAGGTAACCGAAACAGTTTTACTGTTCCTTTCCCTGAACCTTCTAATCTCAATTTGCTAATTGAGACTGGTGAGTCAATTCCTTTAGCTAATCTTTAAAGCTTACATTGTAAAATTAGAAATCCAGGGTGGTTCAAGAGGCTTATAGTGACAAAGAAGAATGCAGAGTTGTTTGAGAGACTACATGAAAACCTCCTAAGGCTATGCCAGGTCCAGAGAAGTAACTCAGTGAATGGTATTTTCTCTTTGGGAACCTGATTTACTCTTTGCCTCTCCCCATCCACCTTTTTTCTGCCATATGTTCACACCATGCTTCCCTCTCTCCCTTCCTGGCCTTCCTAGCCTTCAATCAACACACTTATAAATAGTGTAGCTGTCAGATGAGTTAAAAAACAAACATCAGCAAAATTTAAATGATGGGAAAAGGAGAACCTTTAAGAATTCCTTTCCTGCCCACCCTCTGAGAACTACTTTGATATAATCCAAGAGACCTCTAAGTACATCCTGGCTGGAAGATATTCTGAGGGCTGAAGACAGTGCTGTGTGAAACTGTGAAGTGTTTTGTTTTCTTTCATAAATACTTTCCATCTGAGTCCGATTATGATCTTCCCCTTTTGATTCAACAATGACCCAAGAGAGAATTAACTAACTAACATCAACCTGATGATATACAGGGGCACCTTTGATCATAGCTATGAAGGTCCCTTTATCCTTTAACTCATGTATTGTGGCCAAGGCTTCTTTATTTTTTCTACTTTTTGTATTCACAACCCAATGTGTTCCAGGGAAGCCATTTTTTGCTCAGTGCTTCTTCTTCAAGTGCCAGAACAGCTCTTGAGTCCCATTTAGTTCTTCAAGGACCCTGCTTGTCAGATGAAAACTAGCTGGTTGGTGTGGAAGGGGGTCTCTGTTAAGGGCGTATAATCCCTGTAGGAGAGCTAGATGCTGTTTCTGGGTTTCTTACTAAATCATTCTATATCCTGCTGCCTTTAGTAAATGGATGAGAAAATGGGAGTCTATCGATTGGGATAAGGAAATGGTGCCTCTGGAAGCCTTGATAAAAAAAAAAAAAAAAAAAGAAGAAGAATTAGAGAAATAAAAAGTATGGAGTCTGAAGATCTGATTTCAAAATTTCTGGATTTGACATACATGAGATGCATCGCCGTGAGCAAGTTATTAACCACTCTGGGACTCTCCTTTTCAATTTCTAAAAATGGGGGAAATGATAATTCATGCTGTTCAAGGTAATGGTAATTAAACATATGTGAACCTGAAACTTTACAGCAATGACCAAGAGATAGTGGTAGAATGAGTATACACAATGAACAAGTCAAAGAACCAGGAAAGAGACTTTTAAAGGGGCCATTCCAGGGCTTCAGAGAAAGGTAAGTGGGTAACAAAAATCTGGAGCCCAGGGAAACTTGAAGACTTCACAAATTCAAGGGCTGCTCATTTAGCACAACAGAAGGGAACTAGATGCTGACAAACACTGAGAAATATTGCAACACAAGTTATTTAGGTGTGGACCCAGAACCAGCAGCATCAACATCACTTGGGAACTTATTAAAAATGCAAATTATTCCACCCCATCCACACCTCAGACCAATTGAATGGGAAAGGGGGGATGGTAGAAATCATCATTTTAACAAACTTTCCGGGTGATTCTGCTGTACCCTATAATTTGAGAACCATTGAGCTAGAAACTTGGTGATAAAAGTTGCAAGAAATAGCTGAGGGATTAAAAGTAGTGCCCTCTAGGAAGCAGGATGGAGTGGGAGAACAGTGAAGCAGAGGACAGCTGTTCTTTAGATAAAAGCATTATTTGCTGTTTTATCTACATACATGAATTCCTTTAAAATATTAAAAATTATCTTTTTAATAAATACACTGGGATTTCTGAAGTATTTATGTGCCAAGAGCCTGGCCTGGGTTCTTAAGAGGGAAACAGGAAATTGGTGGTACAATGCAGGAGTAAATCCCAATTCCTAAGCGATGTCCCTGCCCTCCTGAAGGCTCATCTGCTTCCTTCTCTGTCCCCTCGGATTTCTGCAAACCCCCTCTCCCAGGGGTAGGCCAGGAGTCCAGCCCAAATAAAGAACTGTTTGGCTTGAAGTTGTTAGCTTTCCTGTCACTTTCCCCACCCATTCAAAAGCCAACTCCTTCCACCTCCATCCCCACCCACCCACTCACCCACACCACCCTTCCTGGTCTTCCTTCCTCTTTCCCTTTCCTCCCTCTCCCACCCAGCTCATGGATGGACGCCTGTTGGCTTCAACTGACCGATGGAAGCTGTTGTGAAACGTCTCACGGGTCCAGGATGCCCTTCCCCTCCCTCTCCACGCCGGATCAGCTGCACGCAGAGCTCATATTCTGTTCGTGGTTCCAAAGCATTGAGGGTAACAATCTCGTTTGTCACTAAGAAGAGAGAAAGTCCAGGAAATGTAGGTTGGCTTTCTTTGATATTCTTTAAACTCAGATTGCTGTTATTGTGATGTGAATGTTAGGTTGTTTAAAAGCTTGGGAAGACAGGCAATTCCATTTTTAGGGCCTCACAATTCCTAATATAAGACAAATAAGCTTTTTTTAAAGGACTTTTCCAAGTTGTAATATATACAATATCATATGTGTTTCTAAGCCACTTATACATCTCTCCTCTAATGCTTTTGTCTTTTCATATGTAAAATAAAACTTCACAAATCTTCAATGATGAAATACCAATCAGATTTGGGGGGGGGACCTCAAATAGAATAACAAAAATAAATTAATTTTTAGTACTTTCAAGTACATGTACTCACTGCAATCAAGCTATCAAGAGGAGAGACTCTGAGAGAGCTTGCTTATCAAGACTAGAAAACTGATTTGTAACTGATTTGTCATGGTCACAAATGAAGGATTTTAAAGTTTGAACATAGATCCCCTAAGCAAATTATATAAACCTTTTCTTTTTTTTCCTAAACTATTTACTTTACTCAGTCTCTGTTTCTACATGTATATTACAAATGTAAAATTTTGCCTTAACATATGATAAATTCTCAGTGAGTAAAAAAATAATTGGGCCTTATTTAAGAGTTCTTGGAAGACTATTTTGTGGATGTCCACTTGTAGAAAGAGACAATGGATTACTAACACCTTATGGGGGGAAAAAATCTACTTTTTAGTAGGCCAATGGGGCAGGGGCGGGGGTGGGGGGAATCTTAGATATTACAATGGTTTGTGATCTTCCAAAGGCCCTGAGTACATAAACAGTTATACAGTACATCAGTGATATTAAAATGGCATAAATTTAAATGACCCTACTATCTTAGGGTCTTTGCAAGATCTAGCCATTGATGTTGGAAACAGCAATCCATCAAAACAAGCTTGTGTCCCTGGGATTATGATTTCTGGTTGGGTCTGAAGATAGATAGATTCACAATAGATTCTGAAGAGCTCAGTAATAATACGATGACTTTATTCAAGATAGCTAGCTCAGCTGGCATTATTAAGCCAAGAACCTTCCCTTCACTCTCTTTCTTTGGAACTTGCCCAGTTAACTACATACAGTGGGTAGTGACCCCTTTTTAGGAAATCATAGGTTTAATGAAACTATGCCTTAGACTATTACTGGAGGGATACACATATTTAGAAGCATGGTTGTGGCAGGTCATCCTGTAAGACAGCACAGTTAAAGAAATATGGTCAGTCGATAAATGACATGAAACAAATAGAACTATAATTTATGTTTAAGAATATATTTAACTGTCTTCATGAAATTTTGACATTTTTTCAAATTTTCTTTTTAGTTTTTCTTTAGAAGTTGGAGGAGAGGCACATAAGTCTCTTTCTCCACAGCCTTCCCCCCTACCCTAATTCAGTCTGCCACAGTTCAACCTTCTCAAGTCCAAATTCCACTAACGATCTCTGGATGTTAGTAGCCTGCAGGAAAGAGCAAGACATGGAAGGAGAGAAAAAATGAACAAGCTGTTACAGCAGCACCAATCACCCTTAGGATTTAGGGAGATTAAGTGTCTCTGACTTTCCAGCAGGCTCTGGACACTCCTGTTTCCATATCTATAGTGGAAAAATGTATTTTCACTATCACCAAGCAAGACAGGGTGATTAAAATCAGGACTGGAGATCCAGAGAAGCCTGAGAAGGAAATATTATGTATACTGATATCAATAAAATATCCTGATGCAACCTGGTATATGTCCTTAGTCTACAATGACTTCCAAAAAGTTAGCCCTAGAACTCAGGGGTCCCTGTACTCTCTTTACCCCTGAAATGAATGTCTTTACTACAGCCACCTCTTGGGTAGAGGATCAAGTAGGGAGAAGAGGATTTCTACATTTGGGAAATATTTTTTCCTGGTGCAGTATTCCTAGTTGGACTTCTCCTGTTCAGATCTTACCTGGAATATGCCGCCAAGCCTCATAGTGATTAACAGGTTTGTATAGAAGTTTCTTGGACTCAATTGGTCCATCCCCAAAGTAAGGCTCAGAGCTGATGTTGATGACAGCAAAATTATGTCCAGTGTCGATCACGTTTGGGGCATTTAGGGGCTTTGGAAGAACTAAATAAAATTTCAGAAATCAAGTTAGTCCTTAGACTTTCAGGTTTTACTGTTCTTGGTGGGGAAAAGGGATGAAGGAGTGCCTTTACATTTTCAACAAAATCCTCCTAGAGTTCTTTGTTAGAAATCAATGTGATCACCTCATCTCTTATCTCCCTGCTTTGCTCTGGCTTCTCCAATTCATTATCCATAAAGTGCTTTCTTAAAATATGAGCACTCCTCTGTTCAAGACCCTTTAATGGATTTTCATTACACCTAGGGCAGAATCAAAAATTCTTACCATGACCTGCTAGGCCTTGAACGATTGGACCTGCCCCATAGGCCTCCTTTCAGTTTACCCAACACACAAAACTCAGTTCTATCTTAGGGTCTTTGCAAGTGTTATTCCCCTGCAAAGAATGCTCTACCTCCAACTATTGTCCTGGTTACCTCTTACTTGTACTTCAACTATTAGGTCTGATATGATTTCTTGAGGAGGACTTCTCCTGGAACCTCAATTGGGCTTGTCTTTCATATACTTTCACAGAACGTATACTTTCCATCATGGTACTGTTCAGAGTTTAGTATTCTTTGTAAATATTGTTTAATATTGTTTAATATTGGGCTTCCTCTGAAACCATGCATTCTTGAAGGAGGTGTTATCATTCCCAAGGGAGCAAAAATTAGTTGTTGGGTGGGTGGATGGGGAGAATCTTAGATATTACAATGGTTTGTGATCTTCCAAAGGCCCTGAGTACATAACAGTTATACAGTACATCCGTGATATTATAATGGCATGTATAACAAAATTTCTAAAATGGCTGCTTAAAAAAAAAACAAGCTCACAGCTGTTGAGTCTATTCGACTTATAGCAACCTCTCCTTGGGTTTCTGAGGCAGTACCTCTGTGGGAATAGATTGCCCAGTCTTCCTTCCAAGGAGTGGCTGATGGGTTTGAACCATGAGCATTCTGATTAGCACTCAAAGGCACTATGCCACCAGAGCTGCTTAAGAATATAATAACAATTAAAAAAAAAAAAAAATCTAAACTGCACTAGATTGTGAACTTAATTAGGGAAAGGACTATGTAGGTTTTGTTTACCAGCATCTACCGGGTGCTGAATAAATGTTTGGCAGCTGACTTTCCAATGAGATGTGTAATTTCATTAGTCTAACCTTCTCAAAAATGCATCATTGTTGTTTTCCTCTCCCCATGAGAATGTGTTATAAAATATAGAACCTTTCATTTTTCACTCTTGAATATAGTATCTTTGAACATATGCACTCATTTCTTCCAAATTTAAAATTCCTTGTTGTACACTAGCCAAGTAAACTTGGATTTACCTCAATTTTATTTCTTCCCCTCAAGCCATAATGTACACACATCCACTTAGATAAATTTAAATTTTGAAAGAGTAATTCATAGCAGGAAGGATATCTATACCCCTGAACATGAAAAATCATTCATATTAATCATATAGCATAGCATAATAAGTAGGTGGTCTTCAAAATAAAGATTTCCAAAATTTTTCCCAACATCAATGAATGGAAGCCATAACAATGATAAAACTAAACATTTTAGGAAATATAATTACTGCCAGATACATTGTACCAAATACAAGTCCAAGTGTTTTACATTTTTAAAACCTCATTTTATCTTCACCATAACTCTAGGAGTTATACCAGTTGCCATTGTGTTGACCCTGATTCAGGGTTGACCCCATGTGGTGGTTACATTTGTGTGTCAACTTGGCTGGGCCTGATTGAGTGGCTGGCCAGCGGAATGTAGTTATTCCCCATGGTGAGATTGGTAATTAACTCCATGGTGGAATTTATTGGAGCAGCTGAGTAGCTGCCTTTGGGTATGTGGTCTGCTTCCTGTATATAAGAAACAGCTTTGGGAATGGTCTCTAGCTTATGGCACACATGAACCCTGCAAGTAGCTATATCATTGTTCAGAAGCCTGCCACACTCTGCTGACCTTGGGACTTCCAATGGACTTGAATTAATGGCCTGCCTTGTGGTTTGGTAACATCAGGATGGTGCCTTTCTACTTGTCAACCTTGGGCTTGTCAGCCTCAGCAGCCAGCAGCTGAGTGAAGAAAAGCATCCAGCTTCAGTGGGCTGGGAGCAAGAGGCAGAGCTGAAGCCCAAGGTCGAGGGGCTTTCACCCAGCCCCTAGAAGCACTTTGAACTGGGACTTCTAGCCTCCCGAACTGTAAGAGAATGAACTCCTGTTTGTTAAGGTCATCCCATTTCTGGTATATTCCTGTCACAGTGGCACTAGGGAACCAGAGCATCCCCTGTGTGTCAGAGTAGAACTGTGCTCCATAGGATTTTTCAGTGGCTGATTTTCCAGAAGTCACTAGGCCTTTCTTCCAAAACAACTCTGGTGGACTTGAACTGCAAGCATTTTAACCATTTGCAACACCCTGGTACTAGTACCATAACTCTAAGAAGAAGATATTAAAAGCATCATTTATAGATAAAGAAAGGCTCATAGAGGTTAAATTAGTTGCCAAGGCCACATACAGGGTTACTAAGTGTTATAGACAAAATTTAACATAGGACTGTGTGATTCTAAAGGTTACACTCTTCATCCGTCAATTCCATTTTTGTGCATATTATTATTTTAAAAGTTTTAGTATCTTGGAAAAATATCTAAAAGATGTTTCAATGGTCTATATACATCTTCTTCTAAAAGCAGCATGTTTCCCCAGTGATCCATAAACATAGCACATCAAGGGTGCAAGCTCTTCCACTGGAAAATGGAGCTTACCTTTAACAGAAATGTTGAACGGCTTTTCCACCATTCCTGCCACTGTATTCACACTGCAGACCCAAACTCCTGAGTCAAGGGGCAGGATCCGGTGGATGGTGAATGTGGCCACTGAGAGATGATCTGTATAGTTAAAATCTTTTGGCTGGAAAGGTCAGATACAAAAAAATAAAAGCACTAGGGAGGTATAAACACAAGGCCCATAACACTGACTCTTTCTCATTGTTTAATAAAAAGTTTTCCAGGCAAGATTAAGAAGCCAAATGCAATGTTAGTATAAATACTGGCTTATTTCCAAAGTTATTGTAGTAGTCCTGAAAGTTTATACTGGATGAGTGCCCTCTCCAAGACTGCTGTTGTATTTGTGTATTTGACAGTGTGAGGTAAACACAAGCAAGGAGTCTATTTCCTTTTAAACTGCTCCTGGTAACATTTGTTCCTTTAAAGTCTAAAGCAGGGAGGCTGGGTGGAAGGGCAAGGTGGCTTCCTAAGGTGTTTAAAAGAATATTGAGTGCAACGTAGTGAAAAAAGCTGGGGCTCTGAAAACATGAACCTGGCTGAATGCACATCCCAGCTCTGCCACTTTTTGTCAATTCCTTAATTACTTAACCTAGCTGGTTTCCACTTCTACAAAGAGGGGATAGGTAATGGAGAAAGCAGTCCTGGTGGCTCAGTGATTAAGCACTTGGCTGCTAACCAGAAGGTCAGTGGTTCAGACTGCTGTAATAAAGATTAAACCAAAAAAATCCATACTCACTGCCATTAAGTCAAATCTGACTCATAGCAACCCCCATTGGATTTCTGAGGCTATAAATCTTTACGGAAGTAGATTGCCCCATCTGGAAGTAGATTGCCCCACCGTCCTTCTGCGGAGCAGCTGGTGGTTTTGAACTGCTGACTTTCTGGGTAGCAGACAATTCCCTTATCCACTACACCACCCTGGGAAACCCTATGAGGCAGGTCTACTCTGTCCTATAGGGTCAGTATGAGTCAGAAATCAATTTAAGGGCAATGGGTTTTTTTGTTTTAATGTTAAGAGAGATTTAGTTGATCCTCACTAGGTGGCAGCTGTTACTTCCTTTAACTCATGAAATAGCCAACAAGATATTGGAAGCTGTTATTTTGCTTCTTATATATAATGGGTTGTTTGAGTTGAATCAGGAGAGTAGTAAATGGCACAGTCTACATAACCTGCCCCCTTGCCATCACTTGGTTCTGTCTTGGGATCAAGTTGTTTTTCAGTCATCTTTGAGAGCAAAGTAAGGTAACTATTTCAAAATCTTTAGATAAGAACATACTTCAATTTCCTGAGAATCACTGTGACAGACTTTCGGGTGGTTCTTGTCTCTGTTGTGTTTGAGGTTGTTGGGAGAGAATAGGGAAGCTTGTTGGAAGGGTAGCTTAATCCTTTCCAGGGAAGGAGAACTATTGTAATTTTGCCCTTACTAATAGTGGACTCCAGCAAGGAGGGCAAAGTGAAATTGTGAGGGAACCCAAGGAATGCATTCAGATCTAAGGGATTCTGTGTATCCTGGTTTCTGGACTGGAAACATGGGAAGCAGACTCAAGAGCTTTCTACCTAGTTGTTATGTGCCTTTGAGTCGGACCCAACTCATAGCAACCCCTCCTTGGGTTTCCGAGGCAGTATCACTACAGAAGCAGATTGCCCAACCTTGTTTCCAAGGAGTGGCTGTTGGGTTTGAACCACCAGCCTTCTGGTTAGCAGTCAAGTGCCTTAGGCACTACACCAGCAGAGCTCCTTCTACCTAGAGTTAAAGTTCACTTATCCTGAACTCCTTGTGTTGGAATTAACTCTATTGCAGGTTTTGGTCTTCTAATTGTTGATAAGAGCAAGATTGGAAGAGCTCGTTCTTCTCTCCATGTCTTGGTAGCAGTGATCCCCTGCTAAGAGTTGGGCTTTGACTTACAACACTCTTGCCTGGCCACTGGACCACGTCATTTACTCTGATATGCAGAGTTAGAGATGTGGGGATATTGTAGGGGCAGATCCATGTACTTCTCACCACACACAGTTCTGCAGGATCCATCCATGACATCCTGAACATACAGCTCAATTAGTGGCTACATATTCTCATGTGGTGAGGCTGCTCTGCCTTCCAGGAACATGGTATTTTGTCAAGCTAAAGACAGCCTGGCTTTTTGTAGAAGTTAACCACAGCCTGACCCAGGAGGATGCAATCCTTGCATAGAATCTAGCTGTGAGTGGGATAATTACCACACTGAGCATCTAGTGGTGTCTCTAGTGGTGTCAAGAGATCAGATTAAATATGTCTCTCACATGGAGCACTGTCCCATCTGGCTTCACCAGGGTCATTTCTTCATTAGTAGGTAGAGGCCAGCCAGAGGCTTTGCAGATGGGGTTAAATTTACCACTGTTTACTTCTATGTGATCTGGCAAATCCTCTATCTTTGGAGTCATCCTTGGCATGCCTGAATGAAGAAAATAACAATGTGAAATCAATCTTTAGGATAGCAGTAATAGTAATAATAAAAATAGCTAGCATTGAGCAAGTCACTCACTGGACTAAAATCTTTGTAAGTGTTTTATCTTTTCAACACATGATAAACTCCTGAGGTAGGTGCTATGGTTGTCCCGATATTATAGATGAAGGGACTGAAGCTCAGAACCAAGACTGAAGCTCAGAATTGTTTGAATCCACACTCTTCACACAACGCTCTGTCCCTCAATGGACCTGGGAGGTTTAATCTCAATATTAAAATGATCATAATGACCAGATCTCCCCAGGCCTCCTTATTCTTCAGTCTACCTCTTGCTCTTTAAAATAATTAGTACCAAAAGACAAATGAATTCTTCTATTCAAAAAACAACCCCAAAATATTGCTGACTGACAATATTACCCTCAAATTTGGTATGCGAGAGGTGTCCCATTGATTGGGAACACTGCAGGTGGTGCATAAGAGGAACAAGATGATTACAAGTGTTTGCATTTTCACAGCCCTGACTACAGTGTTACCTTGCTTTACCTTCTTTCTCACACTGGAGTCCTTGCCGTCCTGGAGAGCAGAGGCATCCTTGGAACCGATCGCACAGTTCCCCATTGGTGCACCTGCATCTAAGTTTACAGTCTGGCCCATAATAACCAGGCTGGCATACTGTAAACAAAAACATCAAAATCCAGTATTAATGCAAGGAAAGGGAGAAAACTACGCTGTAGATGGCTAGCTTTTGTTGTTGCTGCTGCTGTTTTCTTTTTCTTCAGGCTATCAATAGTGTGAATCATATTAGTCAGTGTATAATTTATCTGAGTTACCCGGAATTTAAAAGTTTGGAGAATTCTGCTTCTAGGAAAGTTGAATGAGGAGCTCTGGTAGCCCAGTGACTATGGCATCTGACTGCTAACCAGAAGGTTAGTGAGTCAAACCCACCAGCGATTCTGCAGAAGCAAGACTGAGCAATCTACTTCCGTAAAGATTTACCACCTCGGAAACCCAATGGGAGTCAGTATGAGTCAGAATCGACTCAATGGCAGTGGGTTTGGTTTTTTTTTTTTTGGTTTGGCCGCTGAACCTCACATTCTCAGTGCAGACTCCAAGAAGCCCAGTTTATAACCTGGGCCCAGAGACACATTCACTATGAAGCTGATGAGGTTTATGTTCCCCAGTTCTTACACGCATGCACCCCTTCCTAGGGTCTAGCAAAGTGTTCACATGCACATACACTTTCCTAAAAGTTGCATGAGTAAGCTACTTTTATATTCTTTTTTGAAAGAGGAACTGGATCTCCCCCTGCCTGCAGTCACTTCTCACCTTAAGGTGCACAATTCTAGCCAAGTGGGATTCCTCCACTGCTGTGGCTCCCTCTATGTTCCATAGGGACTGACAGCATTTACAGGGACCTCTGGTAGCTTAGTGCCTAAGGCACTTGACTGCTAACCAGAAGGCTGGTGGCTCAAACCCACCAACCACTCCTGGGAAGATGGGGCAATCTACTTCTGTAGTGATAGTGCCTCGGAAACCCAAGGAGGGGTCGCTATGAGTCGGGTCTGACTCGATGGCATATAACAACAACAACAATGAGTGAAGTGTTGTAAGTATCTGAAGCTTACTTTTGTGTGATGCTCTTCACTGCCCCCTTACTACAAACCCCTAAACCTATACTGTACAATATAGTAGCCACTAGCCATGTGCGACAATGGAGTGCTTAAAATATGACTAGTCTAATTGAGACATGTTAGAATTCAAAGACTTAGTGTGAAAAAAAAAATCTAATTAATTTTTTTTATATTTATTGATGTGTTGAAATGATATTTTTAACATATTACATTAAATAAAGGGAGCTCTGGTGGCGTAGTGCCTAAGGCATGTGACTGCTAACCAGAAGACTGGTGGTTCAAACCCATCAGCCACTCCTCATAAGGAAGATTGGGAAATCTACTTCCATTGTGATACTGCCTCAGAAACCCAAGGAGGGGTCACTATAAGTTGGATCCAAAAATTAATCTCACCATTTATTTTTCCTTTCTTAATGTGGCTACCAGAAAAATTAAAGGATATATTTAATTTTAATATATTGTACATAGTTTACATATAATTTACATAATACATTCTGTATTTATTTATTTCTATTTCTACTGGACTGTTCTGCCCTAGAGTATGGTTAACAAGTTGCAAGAGACTCCATCATAACTTCCATTAGTACCAGATGTAGAGAAAGCTCACTTTGCAAGATAAACACTGAAAAGCCAATGTGGCTGCAGGTTCATGTCAAGCTACTGTGTGAAAGTTTGCTATTGTTCGAGTAAGGTCCACAGCAGGGAAACCTGAAATCCTGTCTGAATATGACCTAATAGCTCTGATTTTTATGGTCTATTGAAAAAACAATTCTTCTATGGACTTCCTGCTCAGAGTATGGTCTGAAAACCAACAGTATCAGCACCTGGGAATTCTCAGGACCCACCCTAGACTTCGTGAAATAAAATCTGTGTATTAATGAGACCCTCAGGTGATAAAGCCAAGAGTCTTAACGTGAAAATATAATTAATTTTGGATGAAAACATCTGTAATTGAAACCCAGAGGCCCAGCGACAGGTAGATGACTTAGCAGTCTGGGTATATCCTGAACTGTGATTTCCAGGAACTCGATCTCCTTTGTACACCTGCTAGAGCATCTTCTGTTCAGGGGTGTGATTGGAGCATACCTTCATTGCATTGAAGACCCTTCCAGCCTGTGGCACAAGAACACCCATAAGGATCTGGGAGACAGAACACATAGGACTTGCATCCCTCTGGTCCACTACATTGTTCTTTACAAGTTCTGCCAAATGTGTGCTGTTCACAAGCTTTGGGGAGAGGAAAAAAAAAAAAAAAAAAGATTCAAAGTAAAAAATTCAACTCCTTGACATGCACGATTCTTCTTTTAAAGGGTCTCTTCTAGACCAGTGAGCATAGAAAATAGTCAAATCTCAGCTGTGTTATGAGCAAGGTGAACACACTTTTATGACCATTTTATTGGTCATAATGATATTGCCTCACAGAGAGGACATCAGGGCTGCCACCTACAGTTGTGTAGGTCGTGCGCTGCATAAATCTAGGGGTAGCATTCACATTGCAGACATGGTTATATTTATTATTACAACAACTTTACAGTGGTTAGCAATAAATTCTTGAAGAAAGGGCACCTTTTTCTAATTCACATAGTGGTACCATATGGCCTACCTACAAATTAGCTTCCGTTGCCATCTGGGTCCAGATAGCTAAAATTCTAAATGTATCAATGATGGTCTTTGAAATGCACAAGTTACTCATCAAGTACTCTTGACTTACCCTTCTCACATGTTCTCCCCATAAATCCAGGAGGACAAATGCACTCTCCAGTATCTTCATGACAGATGCCATTGTTCATACAAACAGTGCAAGGACGGTTGCATTCAGGTCCCCACTTCAGAGCTTCACATCCTTTTGGTAAGGAAACAAGGCTGGGATAAGTAGAGTACATTCATTGCACAAATCATTATTGAACACCTACTATGTGTCAGTCATTTTACTGGAAACTGGTGTACAAAGATAAATAAAATAGTCTCTGCTCTCTAAAAGCTGATAGTCCAATACGGAAACACTTGTAAACACAAAATAACATAGAAACAAAAACAAGAGATACTTAATCCTGTTTTGGGGATGGAAGGTGGTATAAAGGAAGTCTTCCCTGAAGAAGTGGTATGTGTGCTAAATCTGCAAAGTAGCAAAGAAGATGAGACAGGAGAGTACGTTCAGGCAAAGGTATGGCAGAGGAAGAGAACATGGCATGTTCAAGGAACCACAGGTGAGAGCTTGAGTGGTGATTCTCAAAGTGTGATTTCTCCCAGTAGCATTCTCATTGTCTGGAAACCTGATAGAAATGCAAATCCAAGACCTCTACCACAATCTACTGAATGAGAAACTCTAGGGGAGTTGGCCCGGCAATCTATGCATAATACGCTCTTCAGGTGATTCTGAAGTGTACTAACAGTTTGAGAACTTCTGGCCTCCTCTGTGTAGAAGGGATAAGACGAATGGGAAGCAGGAGCTAATAGCATCCCCCTATTTTTCATGTGAAAAACATATAAGAAGTGAAACAAGATACATCAAAAATAAAGTGGAAGTGTGGTAAAAAGCCCACCCACTCATTTCATGGCTGTCTCCCTCCAGCACTTGGTGGTTCACTTTATACAGGGCTCAGCATGTCCTCTCAAGAACACTGAGACCCCAATTGTTGGGTAGGTTCAAGGATACCTTCTAATATAAGGAAAACCTAAGGGCTTTGGATGACTCTTTGTCATCAGTAATTTAGTTTCATTTCTCATCTAAAAGGAATTAGTATCTTTATCCCTGAAAGTTAAGTCTCATGGTGGTAAGCTTGGACCTGTGCCCATAGCTGATGTAACCTTATAATTTCTTTGGCAAGGGCTCATGGTTACCAGTATTTTCTCTAAAATAATCAGGAAGACTGTCAACATGGCCTTCTCTTACAGCTTCTACTTAATAGATAAAGCTACAAAATGTCTAAAAGCTAGTATTTTTATACTTTAATATACAAAGGGGAAAAAATGTTTTCACACCGTTTCTTGAGAGCCGGACTGTGAGTTATTTTGCACTTGTTAAAAACTGATGGTGGCAGACAATGGAGATGAAAATGAGCTTCTTGTTACATGAAACTGTTTATCCCTGTACCTCCTGTAGTCCTGTCCCAGCTTCACTACTAATTCTGGGAAGCTCAAGGGAATAACAGGGATGGTTTCTTGGGGATGGAGAAGTCAAGAAAAGAGTTTGTCAGCAGACAACAAGTTCTCAGACTTCTGTTATTTTCTTCAAAAGTCTTGTGATCGAGTAGTTTAAGAAACCATATATTCATGGAATAAACAGAGAAGTCATATAAACTTAATGCTTGTGGAAAATCTTTGTCAGGGAGACAACTTAGGATGAGAAGAAATCCTACAAATACAACCACTGTGATTGTTTAATACAAAGCTTTAAGCAGTGACTATGCATAGGCTTCAATTCATCCTGGAGAACTACACCATAGTTCTGAGATAAATGCCTTTTACCTCATTTCTTTCTGAACATCAAAAACCTCATACTGAAAAACAGAAATACTCTGAAATAGGATAATTGTGGCCCAACTCAAACTTTCTTAGACATCAGACAGTAGACTCTATATTGCTTCTCAGCAATTTCGTGGAAGTACCTTTAACAGTAGAGGGAAATGAATATGTATTCCTAGTAATCTGAAAAGAGACAACTTGAAGATAAATATGTGTTTAAAGTCTTTTGTTTTACCTAAGAATTTCAAGTGAAATTTCATTTAAGTCCACACTAAATCATGCTTGTTTTGACCTTTTGTGTGTGTGTGTGTGTGTGTGTGTGTGTGAAAGTGTTTTATGTCTTTTACCATATATTAACATCTGATGTTCCTGGAAAATATGTCCTACTCACCTCTGAGTATCCCTGGTAATCAGTTACCATCATTTGATTCCAACTCATTGTAACCCCATGTGTCAGAGTAGAACTATGCTCCACAGGGTTTTCAGTGGCTGATTTTTCAGAAGTAGATCATCAGATCTTTCTTCCAATTCACCTCTGAGTGAGTTTGAACCATCAAACTTTCAGTTATCAGCCAAGTCCTTAAGCATTGGTTCTAGCACGGGGTCTCCATGAGTTGGGGATTGACTTGATGGTATCTAATAACAAATCTCTGGTATACAGGGGTATATCAGACTGGAGAGAACCAATCTAAATGAATTAAATGCAATGAAACTTTCACTGAAAATTAATGCTTCCTTGCTACCTTGACCCTCTTGTGAGTGGAATCAAAGTGGACTTTCCCTGTCTCTCCCAAGTCTGCAGATACTTCAAATAGGGGTGAGGTAA
>NW_006921792.1:2316274-2324102 GCF_000298275.1 Orycteropus afer afer | reverse complement strand
TAAAGGTTTACCACCTCAAAAACCAAAAGGGGGTCACTATGAGTCATAATCGACTGGATAGCAGTGAGTTTTATACCACCAGCCTTCTGGTTATCAGTCAAATGCCTTAGGCACTGCTCTAATTGGGAATAACACAAAAGACAGGGATTTGTTTTAGTAACTTTGCATTCTCAACACCAGCACAGTGCCTGGCACAGAGCTGTGATCAGCACATGTTGTTGAGTTAATCACTTAACACAATGCAAAGTAAGCAAATAATCTTCAAGAATTAGAGATACCAACCATTACAGAAATGACAGAGAAGTCCAGGTACTCAGATCTGAAGGCCTGAATATTTAATATCATGAATAGCTGGCATTGCTGGGGCAAATTCAGGGAAAATCTTTTGCTTTCTATAGATCAATTCCTAGCAAAAACTACTGGTAATGGTTACTCTCCACTTTGGTAGTTACAGTGGGAAAAAAAGAAAGCAACAAGTTTTTATTAATTCTACTTAAGCATTTTTCAAAGCTGAAAATAAAAAGCCCATTAGATGATCTAGAAAGTGTGGGATTTACAGAGGGCTTGATATTTAACTAGATACTAGATCAACCCAGGAGCCCCAGATCATGGCCTTGATGCAAACACTTTTCTAGGAGACTGCCCAGTTCACTGTGATTCCCCTTTTTGTGTAGATGATCCTTCCATACAGGTGTGAGCTCCTAGTGCCCATAATCATATTATATGGCTCTGCTCTTGCCTACAATTGATTGGTCTAGGGAGCTACACATCTGGTCAATATCGGATCAACCAGATTTTTTATCCTGGAAATTCAAAACTGGATGCAAAAGAGACATTGTTGAAGCTGAGTTAATGATAATTTAGAAAAAGTCCTTCCCCTTCCACTGCTGAGCCACAGATCTTCTCTAGAGTCAATTTTTTCTACAACTTGCTTGTCACATTTTTCATCCTTCTCCTAAGAATCATTAGTATCCTTCCAAATGATACTTGTTTTTTTCTTAAGCTAGCCAACATCAGTTTCTGTTACATGCAACTTAAAATTCCTAACAACTAATATCACAAATTGTGGTGGCCTCTCAATCACTTACTCCGGACAATCAGCCTGGTGAAGGCAGAGGTGAAGAGGTTTCCTCCTATGTACCTGGCTGAGTACACTCCAGCATCCTGGGGCTGAGCATGTGGCAGGTGCACTTCTAAAATATCAGGGACTTCGTGCCGAGGCACTGAATGAATGAAGGAACCTGGTAAAAGAGAGGAGTAGAGAACAATGGATCATACACAAACACTCCAATTTCCTTGTCTGGCTCCTCCATTTTGTCAGTTTTCCCTCACCTGATAAAGAAAATGTGCTCTAGCATGTGGTACCAAATAAAAAACCAAACTCACTGCTGTCAAGTGGATTGGACTCACAGTGACCCTCCTTGGATTTCCAAGGCTGTATCTCTATGGAAGTAGATTGCCCAATCTTCCTTCGAAGGAGTGGCTGGTGGATTTGAACTATCAGGCTTCTGGTTAGCAGTCAAATGCCTTAGGCACTACACCACCAGAGCCCCGCCAGAGCATGTGGTACTAGAATGAAAAGTCTGAATTTCTCCCTACAGTTGTGAAAGGTAACGGTGACAGAGCAGATTAGTGTTGGAGCCCTACCACAAAACACACAAAGAAAGGAATAGGCTAATGTTCTTATCTTCTGCAGAGAAAGGTGAACATAGAGGGGTGAGCAAACCTAGGTGGGAAGTGTCAAGTAACCCTTCTAAGTAACTAACTGACCAGGAAATCTTAGAATTGCTACTTCAGCCTCAAATTCCTATCCACCCACAGGACCCAAAACGATCCCCATCAATATTTCAACTGAATCAAGCAACTGCCACTAGGTGGTGCCAAATCATAGATGGGACCTAAACAGATTTCGATTCCACAGGAGGACTCCCAGAACTGCTGCCAATTGGCTTTCTGGGTTCAATTTCATCATCTTCTTTATCTCACAATAAAACAACCCACATTTTACGTGACTGAACTTGAGATCCCACTTATTACATCATGGTGGGGTTATTACTGTGTGTACATACAAGTATATGTGTATATATAGCCTCAATTTAATTCATTTGATTAAGTAACTAAACACACTGCCTAAGACGGCAGCTTCTATCATAGATTTTTGTAAACTTGCATCATGGCAGCTGTATTTCAAACATTTGCCCCAAAACTGTAATAGGATATCAACCCTATATGTTATACACTATCTGATGTTTCACACTGCATTATTGGAAGGAAATAAAACACATACTCACCATTTTTATAAATCACTGCATCTTCTTCTTTAATCAACACTTTTTTGAAAGATATGTTCACATTATCTCCCCTGTCCACAGTCATAGTTAAAGTAGCTGGTAGGAAGGAAGCTTTTAAAAGACAGAGAGAAAAAAATTACCAAAAGAAGGACACACAGTTTCTCTAGGAACAACTGAAATTTGAGCTTCAGAAGATGGCACTTGCCAAGAGTTAACTGGTCTTCATGATATGAAACAAGTGGTAACTAATTGGTTTTAACCTTTCTGAGACATAAACCCATTTAATAATCTGATGAAAGATATAGTAATTTCTTTGTAAAAATTCAAATATACACATGCTACATACACAAACACAATTTTTTCCATACAATTGTTTGGGGAAATGGAGACTTTGAGTTGATGAACATCTATTATCAACATAAGGTCTGATATTAAGTATAAACTTAATATCAGTTTATAGTTATATAGTATATAGTATAAACTTAATATCACTTTATAGTTATAAGTATAACTATAAATTTCTCATCTATCATTGGAATTCCAGAACAGGAATAGACAGATAAAATCAGAGAGAAAACTGTCAAGCATTTGTTGGAAGCCAATTTACCCTAATATGAAAATATACCCATTAAAGAAGTTCAACTAATCCCAAACAGGATGGACCCCAAAAGAAAATCACCAAGTCATAGCATCATCAAAGTCACTAAAATCAAAGACAAAGAAAGAATCCTGAACATAGCATGGGAAAAATGAAAAGTTACCTACAAAGGACAACCAATAAGACTAAGCTGTGATTTCTTGGCAGAAACCATGCAGACAAGAAGCCAATGGGATGGTATATATAAAACCCTGAACGAAAAAAATCTCTGACCAAGAATTATATACCCAGCAAAATTGTCCCTCAAATATGATGGTGAAATTAAGACATTTCCAGATAAGCAGAAATTAAGGGAATTTGATAAAACCAGACCAACCTTACAAGAGATGTTAAAGGGACTCCTTTGGACAGAGAACCAACAACAGCAAACAACAACCGAATAATAACACACATTATGATGTAACCCAGAAACTAACCCAGTTATGGAAATATCCAAAGTAAAATAAGCTTAAAAGAATGTAAACAGAGAACCAGATGCATGGCTTGGCAAATGAGGACAACTACAAAGCAAAAAGAGGGAAAAAAGAATGTAGTTATAGAAGTTCTAAATGATGAGGAAGTCAAGACAATCTCAAGATAGAACAGACTGTTCTACACTTAGGAAGAGAGTTATAAATCACAGGGTAACCTCAAAGAAAAATAATAAACCTTCACATAGAAATTAAAAAGGGACAAGCACAAATATTTGGGAAATACTAAAACAATAGCAATGAAGGAAATGATAACATGGTTCATAAACAAAATGAGCTCAGCACAGAAAATTATACGGAACAAAGAAATCAGCAATACCAAAAAAACACATAACAAAATAACAGCAACAAATTCATACTTGTCAATAATTATACTGAATGTCAATGGATTAAATGCACCACTCAAGGGATAGAATGTTGCAGAATGGATAAGAAAACATAACCCATCAATATGCTGCCTACAAGAGACACACCTTAGAGACAAAGACAAAAATAGACTAAAAATCAAAGGTTGGAAAAAGATATATCAAGCAAATGGCAATCAAAAAAGAGCAGGAGTGGCAATATTAATTTCTAATAAAATTGACTTTAAGACAAAAACCATAATAAGACACAAGGAAGAACATTATATAATGATTAAAGGATCTATTGAACAAGAGGACATAGCCACTACTTCCGTAGTGATACTGCCTCGGAAACCCAAGGAGGGGTCGCTATGAGTCGGGGCCGACTCGACGGCACATAACAACAACAACAACAACAACATGCACCCAATAAAAAAGCCCCAAAATACATAAATCAAACTTTAACAGAATTGAAAAGACAAATATATGCCTCCACAGTTACAGTAGGAGACTTGAATATACCATTTTCAATGAAAGAGATTAACTGGAAAGAAACTCAACAAACACACAGAAGAACTACACAATACAATCAACCAACTTGATCTTATAGACATCTACAGAGCACTTCACCCATACAAGAACAATATACTTTCTTTTCCAGTGCACATGGAACATTCTCCATAAACCATATGTTAGGCCACAAGGCAAGTCTCCATAAATTTAAAAATATTGCAAAAGATCTTCTCAGATCACAATGCTATAAAATTAGAAATAAACAATAGGAACATCCACAGAAAATGAGCAAACACTTAGAAGCTGAATAACACCCTCCTTAAGAATGACTGGGTAATAAAAAATGAACTTAAAAAATTCCTTAAATCAAACAAGAATGAAAATACAACATACTAAAATCCTTGGGACACAGCAAAAGCAGTGATCAGAGGGCAATTTATAGCAATAAACATATACATCAAAAAAGAAGAAAGAGCCAAAATCAACACCTTAACCCAACATATCCAGCCATTAGAAAAAAAGCAGCAAAAAAAAGTCTACAGTCACCAGAAAAAAGAAGCAATAAAGATTCAAGCAGAAATAAATGAAACAGAAAATAGAAAAAAACAACAAGACTAAAAGTTGGTTTTTTGACAATATTAATAAAATTAACAAACCACTGGCAAACCTAACAAAGGAAAACAACAAAACAACTCAATGCACTCCCATCAAGTTGGATCCAACTCATAGCAACCCCTCCTTGGGTTTCCAAGGCGGTATCACTACAGAAGTAGATTGCCCAACCTTCCTTCTGAGGAGTGGCTGGTGGGTTTGAACTGCCAGCCTTCTGGTTTACAGTCAGATGCCATAGGCACTATGCCACCAGAGCTCCTAACATAGGAAAAGAGGGATAGAATACAAATGACATGAATAAGAAACAAATTGAGTGACGTCACAACAGAACTAACTGAAATAAAAAGAATAATATAAAGATATTATAAAGAATTATACTGCAACAAATTTGAAAATCTAGAAAAATGGATAGATTTCTAGAAACATAAAAATAATAACAAAAATTAACAAAGACTGAGGTGGAAAATTTAAACAGACCCACAACAAAAGAAGAAATTGAATAGGTCATAAAAAAATTACCAAAAAAAAAAGTCCTGGCCCAGATGGTTTCATTGGAGAATTCTACCAAACATTCAGAGAAGTACTGACACCAATCCTACTCAGAATATTCCAGAACATATAAAAGGATGGAATCCTCCCAAATTCATTTTATGAAGCAAGCATAACCTTGATACAAAAACCAGGCAAAGATATCACTAAAACGAAAACTACAGACCAATAGCCCTCATGAATATAGACCCAAAAATCTTCAACAAAATCCTAGCCAATAGATTCCAACAACATATCAAAAAAATAATACATTATGACCAAGTGGGGTTCATACCAGATATTCAGTATGGTTCAACATTAGAAAAACAATCAACATCATCCATTGCATAAGTAAAATAAAGGAAAAGAACCACATGATCATATCAATCGAAGTAGAAAAGGCATTTGATAAAATTCAACACCCAATCCTGAAAAAAACTCTCAGAAAAATAGGAATAGAAGGGAAATTCCTCAACATAATAAAGTGCACATATACAAAACCAACATTATTCTCAATGGAGAGAGACTGAAACCATTCTATTTGCCAACAGGAACCAGACAAGAAGGTCCTGTATCACCTTTTCTATTCAACATTGTATTGGAAGCCCTAGCCAGGGCAATAAGGCAAGAAAGAGAAATCAAAGGCATTCAAATTGGTAAGGAAGAAGTAAAACTATCACTATTTGATGATGATATGATATGTTCTAAGCAAAAAAATTATTGAAACTGAGTGATTTAGCATACTGGCAGTACACAAGAGCAACATACAAAAATCAGTTGGATTCCTTTACACCAGCAAAGAGATTGCTGGAAAGGAAATTAGGAAATCAACACCATTTATAATAGCTACTAAAAAATAAAATAAATTCTTGGGAATAAATCTTACCAGGGACACAAAAACAAAAAAACCAAGCTCACTACCCTCAAGTCCAATCTGACTCATAGGGACCCTCCATGGTTTTCTGAGGTGGTATCAACAGGAAGTGGATTGCCCAACCTTCCTTCCTAGGAGTGGTTGGTGAGTTTGAACCACCAGCCTTCTGGTTAGCAGTCAAAGGCCAAAGGCACTATGTAGAGCTCCCAGGGACACAAAAGACCTGTACAAAGAAAACTGCAAAACACTCCTTCAAGAAACCATGAGAGACCTACATAAATGGAAGAATACACCATGCTCATGGATAGGAAAATTCAACCTTGTGAAAATGTAAATACTATCCAAAGCAATCTATACATTCAATGCAATCCCAATCCAGATCCCATCAACGTTCTTTAAGGATATGGAAAAAGCAATCACTAATTTTATATGGAAAGGAAAGAGATCGCCGATAAGCAAAGCACTGCTGAAGAAGGACAAAGAAGGAGATTTCACATTCCTGGATCTCAAAACCTACTAAACAGTCATAGTAGTCAAAATAGCCTGGTATTGGTACAACAACAGACATATAGACCAGTAAAACAGAATTGCCAACCCAGAAATTGATCCATCAACCTATGGTCAGCTGATCTTTGACACAGGGCCTCAATCTATTGAATAGGAAGGAGATAGTCTCTTTCACAAACGGTGCTGGCAAAACTGGATATCCATTTCCAGAAAAATGAAACAAGATCCATACCTCTACCATACACAAAAACTAACTCTAGATGGATCAAAGACTTAAAGGTGCAACCTAAAACTATAAAGTTCCTCAAGGAAAAAATAGGGGCAAATTTAGGCCCTAGTTTATGGCATAAAGAGACTATCAAGGGTAATCCAAAATGCACAAACAGCAAAAGATAAACTAGATGATTGGGACCTTCTAAAAATTAAATTTTTATGTGCTCCAAAAGACTTCTCCAAAAGTAAAAGAGAACCTACAGACTGGGAAAAAAAATTAGGCAACAACATACCTGACAAGGGACTTATCTCTAAACTTTATAGAAAACTCCAACACCTCAACAACAAATAGACAAAAAATACAATTAAAAAATGGGCAGAAGACATGAATAGACACTTCACCAAAGAAGATATTTAGGTAGCCAACTAACACAAAAAGAAATGTTCACTATCATTAGCCATTAAACCAAAAAATAAAAATAAACTCACTGTCATCAAGTCGATTCAACTCATAGCAACCCATCCTTGGGTTTCCAAGGCGGTATCTCTGCAGGAGTAGATTGCCCACTCTTCCTTCCAAGGAGTGGCGGGTGGGTTTGAACCACCAGCCTTCTGGTTTGCAGTCAAATGTCTAACGCACTACACCACCAGAGCTCCCCATTAGCCATTAGAGAAATGCAAATCAAAACAACCATGAGATACCATCTTACCTCAATACTAAAAGCAAGTTCAACAAGACAGAAAATAACAAATGCTGGTGAGGATATGGAGAGATTGGGACTTTCATACACTGCTGGTGGAACTATAAAATGATACAA
>NW_006921792.1:2308532-2315034 GCF_000298275.1 Orycteropus afer afer | reverse complement strand
ACTGCATTGTCAGTGATGGCAAGCATTGATCTATGGTGAATAGATGGGTGGACAGGCTGGATGATCAGGTATGTCCAGGCAGGAAGGAGTGTGCCCATGACCATGTATAGGAGTGGCAGACTATGTGTCTACATGCATATTTGTATATACTGTAAGGATGAGTGTATAATAGAGCTGACAAGGAACAAGTTTGTGGTGGCTTTTTGGCCACAGCCTCTACCCTGAAGGAGTGAGTAGTTGGACCTGTGGGCTCGGGACCACGGTTGCAGGGGACATCAAGCTCATTTGCATAACATACTACACAAAAGCATTGTTCAACATCCTACTTTGGTGAGTAGCGATGTTGATGTTGTTGTTAGATGCCATCGATCGAGTCAGCTCTGACCCATAGCAACCCTATGCACAACATAATGAAATACTGCCCAGTCCTGTGCCAGCCTCACAATCTTTGTTATACCTGAGCCCATTGTTGCAGCCACTGTGTCAATCCATCTCATTGAGGGTCTTCCTCTTTTTCATTGACCCTCCACTTCACCAAGCATGATATCCTTCTCCAGAGAATGTTCCCTTCTGACAACATGACCAAAGTAGGTCAGGCAAAGTGTGGCTATTCTCACTTCCTAGGAGCATTCCAGCTGCACTTCAAGTGGCCATCTAGATGCAACAATTGGTCTCTCTCATCCAAAGCAAAGAAGAATGAAGAAAACCAAAGATGCATGGAAACAATTAGTCCAAGGGACTGGTAGACCATGTGATCCTCAGCCTATATGACCATGAGTCCAGAAGAAATATATTGTGCCTGGCTACCACTGTCAATCACCTGGAGGGGGATTGTGCAGGAGGTCCTGTATAGGGTGGAGGAACAATGTGAACAAAACTCAAATTCATAAAAAAAACAAGTTTAATGGTCTGATAGAGCATGGTGAGACCCCTGAGACTATGGTCCCTAGCTACCCTTCAGATCTGGAATTGAACTTACTCCTGTGGCTTCCAGCCAAATGATTGGCAGGCATATGAAGTGAACATTTACATCAGGTAGATACACTTCTTGGAGTGATCGATCATGGGAGAACAGAAGGAAAAGTGTTTGCACGGGGACATAGCCCAGGGCAGGGGGCATGTAAGGGAAGGAAGGAAACAGTGGAGTGGTAACTATGGGAAGGAAATGGGAAGAGAGCTGTTACATTGTGGGAAATTGCAGTCAATGTCACGAAATGAAATGTGTATGAACTGCTGTATGGAAAATGAATTTATTCTGTAAACTTTTGCCCAAATCACAATTAAAAAAATTTTTTTAATCTGTTATCTTTCTCCAATCATTACAAAAATTAAAAAGAACATGAATGACCAAATATTTGCCAAATGGATTTTCCTTAGGCCTTTTTGTTTTTTGTTATTATTGTCCCAGCTAATTCTAATGGCTATAGAATACCCCAAGAATATTTCAGCATAACATTTGACTTATTATGAATAATGTAAATATTAGAATATTGAAGAATAAGACAAGGGTGGAATCCAATATCTTGCCTCCTACCCTTTATTATATTTATGGGGGGGATATTATATACTTGGCTTATAATAATTATTTGGAAACTTCTGTCTGGGTGTCAGGATTGGAATATGTCATGTCTGGAGTCCCTTGGTCTATTGTACAATATATATTAATAAAATCTTCTAAGGCATTTGACTGCTAACCAGAAGGCTGGTGGTTCAAACCCACCAGCCACTCCTTGGAAGGAAGGTTGGGCAATCTACTTCCATAGTGATACTGCCTCGGAAACCCAAGGAGGGTTCGCTATGAGTCAGGTCTGACTCAATGGCACATAACAACAACAACAATGTTCTCCCAGTCACACTAGTTTCTGAATTCCTTTAATGTGTCCCATAATCTGCAAAGAGACACAATACATGAATGAGGGAAGGTTAACTTTAAGCTGCATTAAGTCAATGTTAAAGATATAAGTATCATCACAAAAAAATATGCAGAATGTATAACTTTTCTAAATAGGGAGGGTAGGAGGTAATGGGCGAAGGAATAAAGAAAAAGAAGGCAATATAACAGAAGGCATAAAAGGCTCAGAGAAAAAACACAGCATACAGAAAAGACAAAACAAAAAGGTGAAATCATGTCAAATATAACTGCTAGAAGTCAGAGATTATCAGAATGAATTTTAAAAAGTAGAATACAACATCCTCATTTTGTCATGAGCTATACCTTAAACATAATGACACATAAGATTGAAAATAAGGGGATAGAAAAATGTATACTAACTAAAAGAAGTTGGAGTTTCAATATCAACAAATTGATTTTAAGAAAAAAAATAGGGATCAAGATGGTCTTCATTTTTTTAAACAGTATTTTATTGTGTTTTTTGTGAAAGTTTACACAGCAAATTAGGTTCCCATTTGACAATTTCTACACAAATTGTTTAGTGACAATAGTTACATTTTTCACAATGTGTCAACATTCTCTATAATTACTTTCTGATTGTTCCTTTTCTAATATTCTGGTTTCCTTGTCTACCTTACCTTCTCAACTTTGCTTTAGAGTGATCATTGATCTTTTGGTCTCATACTGTTTTGTTTTTTTTTTTTTTTTACTAGAATACCATATTCACAGGTAACATCCTTTATTTTGTGTGTCAATCTGTTATTTGAAATAATAATTTATTTTGCTAAAAGAAAATCTCAGGTCGTTTTGGCTCTAGGTTTAAAAAGTATCTCAGAATAATAGTATCAAGGAGTCATCTACTCTCAACTGGCCCAGCAAGTGTGGATTTTTTAAGAACTTGAGTTCTGTTCCACAATTTTCTCCCATTCTATCAGGGTCTGTCTGTAGTGGCCCTGATCAGAACACCATCTAATTCTTCTGGAAGATGCTCTTTAAATGATGGTAAAAAGAAGCCATACACCAAGAAGATATAATAATATTGAACTTGTACAGGTACCTATATACACAGCAATCAATGAAGCAAAAACTAACAGATTTACATGAAGAAACTGACAAATCCACAGCATAGTAGAAACTTTCAGAAACTGATTAACCAAATAGACTGAATATTATTATGGAAAAATATCAAAAAATCTAAATGTTGTTGTTTTTTGCTGTTGAGTCAGGCTCGACTCATAGCAACCCCGCCTTGGGTTTCCAAAGCAGTATCACTACGAAAGTAGATTGCCCAACCTTCCTTCCAAGGAGTGGCTGGTGGGTTACATAGTTTAAATTCTGTTGTATATATTCATGGAACCCTGTGCCCGGTTATCTGAACATTTGTTATTTTCAGTCATATGGCCTGCATATTAAGCCACAAAGCATATCTCTGTGAACAACAAAAAATATCCAAATTTTTTTGACCAGAATGTACCTAAATAAGAAATCAATAAGAGAATACTTGTGCCCTGAGATATGAACCCCTATAGAATTTTAGTCCAGGTCTAAGACTCAAGGCCTCCTGTTGAGGAACTTGGGGTGAATCTAGAGGTCTCTGTCTTTGTTCTCATCTCATCTGAAGTTTTCGGCTCAGTGGTTTCAGATAGCCTGGCTAAGTGTTATGTGGACCCTTGGCATAGAGAGCTGCTCTGTGAGGCAGAAGATGCCTCTGAACCACAGTCCCAAGGAGCCAAGCTTTTCCTCAGCAGTGGGCTGTATCTGTTGGCCCAGGCATGGTGTCCTGACAGGAGTTCCCAGTGTCACCAGGTATGTGATTGCTTTTGGTGCAGGTGCAGATTATGACATGGGGTAAACCCAGAGGGAGAATGATGTAGAACAAAGAGCACTATCAGTGTTGGAATCAGACAGTCCTGAATTTAAATCTACCTTCTGACACTTAATGTACACTTTTAAGAAAGTTACTTTACCTCTGCAAGTCTGTTTTCTCACCTGTAACTTGGAGGTAATATCGACCTTAAAATGTTGTTGTTTTTATGTGCTGTCAAGTCGGACCTGACTCATAACGTCCCCTCCTTGTGTTTCCAAGGTGGTATCACGATGGAAGTAGATTGCCCAACCTTCCTTCCTGGGAATTGCTGGTGGGTTTGAACCGCCAGCCTTCTGGTTAGCAGTCAAGTGCCTTAGGCACTATGCTACCAGAGCTCCTTAAAATGTTGTTAAGACTCGTAAATGATGTAAATTAAGCCCTGTTGTTGCTGTTAGGTGCCATGAAGTCAATTTCAACTCATAATGACTCCATCTTACAGAGTAGAACTGCTCTGTAAGTTCTAACTTGTCGTTTCTAAGGCTGTAATCTTTACAGAAGCAGTCTGCTACCTCTTTCTCCCATGGAGTGGCTAGTGGGTTCAAACTGGCAACCTTTAGATTAACAGACAACCACTTTAACCACTGTGCCATCAGGACAGCTTAGTCAAGCCCTTAAAACCAAAGCCAAACTCACTGCCGTCTAGTCGCATCCGACTCATAGCAACCCCTCCTTGGGTTTCTGAGGTAATACCAGAATTTTTTCTGACCAGTCACTTTGGTGTTTCTTTCTACATGTTTTATTTATATTTTCTGCCTCTTTGTGTGAAGCTTGTTTAGCCATTAGATGCAACAGTGGGTCTTTCCTCATCCAGAGTAAAGAGGAATGAAGAAAACCAAAGAAGCATGGAAACAATTAATTCAAGACACTAGTGGACCATGTAAACTTCAGCCTTTATGACCATGTTGTTGTTGTTGTTGTTTGCCGTCGAGTCGGCCCCGACTCATAGCGACCCCTCCTTGGGTTTCCGAGGCAGTATCACTACGGAAGTAGGATTGCCCAACCTTCCTTCCGAGGAGTGGCTGGTGGGTTTGAACCACCAGCCGTCTGGTTAGCAGGCAAGTGCCTTAGGCACTATGCTACCAGAGCTCCTTATATGATCATAAGACCAGAAAATCACTATGGAAGTAGATTGCCCAATCTTCCTTTTGAGGAGTTCTGCTAACTAGAAGGCTTGGGGTTCGAGGTTTGAACTCCAAGCCTTCTAGTTAGCAGTCAAATGCCTTAGGCACTACACCACCAGAGTGCCTAGTTAAGCCCTTAGGTGCTTAGAAAAGAGCAGTGTTCTTTCCAAATATAAATAAACGGCCTCACTTGTGTGGCGACATTTCTAATATGAATATAAGTGGCAGCTTTCTCAACAGTGCTAAGATGGAACCAGCTAGGTGGGGAAGGCAAGTAGGGATCTGGGCAGGAATAATTTATGGCATATCTTTTCATACTGACAAGGTGCTTCATTTAGCAATCCTACTGCATTTGCTCTCTGTGACATGCTCCTAGCTGTGAAAATTTTTGCTGACCAGTTGAGAATTGTTTCTGATCAGTCACTTTGGTGTTTCTTTCTACATGTTTTGTTTATATTTTCTGCCTCTTTGTGTGAAGCTTGTTTAGCTGACCATGGGACTTCTCATTCTCAGTATTGTATTCTGAAAAGGAACTTAGATTACCCAGTAGGCTCAATTCCAATGTAGCTTTTTCCTCCCACTTCATGGCTCTTTATTATTTCATGCTTCGTACCTTGTAAGCTGCTTATTTTCACAGATAGGAATGCAGACACCCCAGAGTCCCACTGCTACTGGCAGTCTCCGTCCAGCCTGTCCCCTCTTGCATTGTCTCCAGGCTGATTTTCTCAACTGAGTACTAATGAAGGGGTTCAACCTTCAAGTTGCACTTTGGGCTTCCCAGTGACACAGGAGCCTGACTGCCACTTTGTATGTGGTAGACAGATATTGATGTCTCATGACTTGACTGGATCATACAAACAATAGCACAGTGGCTAAAGCATTCCACTGATAACCAAAAGGTCAGTAGTTCAAACCCAGCAACTGCTGCAAGGGAGAAATATGTGATAATCTGCTTCCATAAATATCTACAGCCTTGGAAACCCTATGAGACAGTTCTACCCTGTCCTATAGGGTAACTATGAGTCAGAATCAACTCAATGGCAGTGGATTTGGTTTTGGGGGTTTAGTACTGACCAGGCACTGTCCTAAGCACTTTACACATATTTAATTTTCACATTATCCCTATGAAGTAAGTACTATTATTATCTTAATTACTCAAATGATGAAAATTAGGTACAGGGATGCTAACTAGCCCATCCAAGACCACAAGAAAGTATAGAGGAGAGCCAGGATTTGAACCAGGCAATCTGGCTCCAGAGGCATTTGCTGCCTCTCATACATTATGCAATGTTAGTGCTAGAAAAGCCTTAAAACCCAATTACCTCTGAGTAGGGACTGGGCTGTTAAAAGCTTGTGAGCGGCCATTAGATGAAACAGTGAGTCTTTGCTCATCCAGAGTAAAGAGGAATGAAGAAACCCAAAGAATCATGGAAACAATTAATTCAAGGCACTAGTGGACCATGCAAACTTCAGCCTGTATGACCATGAGACCAGAAAAACTAGATCATGCCCAGCTACCACTGCAAACAACTCAAAAAGGAGCAGTGCAGAAGAGCCTAGATAAAGTGGGAGAACAATGTGGAACAAAACTCAAAATCATAAAAATCATTAAAAAAAAAAAAA
>NW_006921792.1:2306895-2308332 GCF_000298275.1 Orycteropus afer afer | reverse complement strand
ACACAGGAAAGAGGTAACTACAGGAAGGAAGTGGGAAGAGAGCTGTTGCATTGTAGGAAATTGGAGTTAATGTCATGAAACAAAATGTGTATGAACTGCTGCATGTAAATGAATTTGCTCTGTAAGCTTTTACCAAAATCACAATAAAAATTAAGAAAACAAAAACAAAACCCAGCCACCTCATTGTACAGGATTGCTGAGACCTTGGTAGGACTGTGACTTGCTCATGGTCATCAATGAGTTAGTTAACTGGTAGAATTTACTAAGAACAACCATGTAACAGGCTGCCTGTCACTTACTTCTTAAGGGTTGGAGAAAAAGTAAATATTAGTAAAAGTTTAACACAATGATGTTTCTCATGGATGAAAAATAATCAAACTAAATTTTACTCATCTTTAAATTAGTGTTGAATAAGTACTAAGAATCATAATATAATAAGTCCATATTATTTTAATTCTCACTACAGTCCATAGTCTACTAGAGAAGGAGACAAAGTTAAGGCACATAAGTCCCTTACCCAAGGCTTCCTAACAGTAAATAAAGGTGAAAATAGAGACTTGAACTTGACATGTCTCCACACTCATTTCTCAGTACCAGCTCTCCATATTCTTTGTTCTCCAGTCCCACACCCTTAGCTCCCAATTGCAGCCATCCTGAACTATATATGCACTTCGTCAAACAGACCACATCATGTCGAAATTTCTCCCTTCTTTTCTACTCCTTCTTTTCTGCTCTGCCTTACCAACTCCTACTCATTCTTCAGCCCCCATTTAGATGTCACTTTCTCCAGAGGCCCCTGAAATCCAGGTTTGGTGCCCTCCTTGCTGCTCTCCATAAACCCTGTACTTTTCCCATTGGCTTCCCTCACAGTGCATCTGTCCCAGTAGACTGCACACTACAGAAGGGCAGGTTCATGTCTGTTTTGAAAGGCAGCACAGGATGGTGGTCAGGGTCTGGCCTCTGAGATCTGGCCTGAGTTCACCTTCCCAGGTCCAACACTCACTAGCTGTGTGAACCCATGGAAGTTACAATAGCTACAAGCCTCATATATTAATGGGGTCATAATAATCCACACCAGGTCCCTGAATCACACAAATAGTTTTCACTTAACTACTAACCTAAAAATTGATGGTTCAAATATGAACCTACCTAAAAGTGGCAGGTTCCGGTAAGATGGCAGAATAGGCAGAAAGACTGCACAGACCCTCTTCAACAAAGAAAAGGGGAATGAATTAACACAGATACAGAAAATAACCCTGGACCCCCGAACTTAGAAGGGAAGGATATAAAAGTGGACTAAACTCCAACTAGCAGAAGAATTTGCATGAAAACACAAAAAAAAGGAGACATATGGAGCTGCAGTCTGGCAGTGATCCTGATGGCACAGACAGCTTGGATATTGCCAAGTGGTAGTAGGACCTAAGAATTAACCTAAAA
>NW_006921792.1:2271869-2306233 GCF_000298275.1 Orycteropus afer afer | reverse complement strand
AATTTTGGAAGAAAATACAAGAACAATATGACAAAATAAATGAAAAATTAGAAATGATTCTAAATCTACAGATAGAAATCCAGAAGATTAATAGTAAATTGTCAGAAATAGATAACACATTGAAATGGCAAAGAAGTAGAATTGATGCAATGGAATACAGAATTAATGAGATTGAAGACAAATACCTGAATACTTCTTTGGAAAGGGATTAATCAGAAAAACAATCAAAACAAAATGAAGAAAGCCAAAGGTTCATGTGGGATACCATCAAAAGGAATAACCTATGTGTAATTAGAATTTCAGAACAGGAAGAGAAAAATAAAACCACTGAGAAAATTGTCCAAGGTTTGTTGGAAGAGAACTTCCCTGATATGATGAAAGGTAAGAATATATCCATTCAGATATTGAACAAACCCAAACAGGATAGACTCCAAAAGAAAATCGCCAAGACATATCATCATCAAACTCAACAAAATCAAAGACAAAGAAAGAATCCTGAAAGCAGCATGGGAAAAACAAAAAGTTACTTACAAAGAACAACCAGTAAGAATCAGCTCTGATTTCTCAGCAAATCCACTCAGTGGCACCATGGAAAAAAGACCCGGTGATCTGCTTCTGTAAAGATTATAGGCAAGAAAACCCAATGGAGGAATTCTACTCTGTAACACATAGGGGCTGCCATGAGTCAGAATCAACTTGATGACATCAGGTGTTTTTTGTGTTTAATAGTTCTCAGTAGATATGCTCTAAAACTAAATTAAATAATAATGTACATCAAGTTCTTAGGGGAGTATTTCAAACCCAACACACTGCCATTGAGTCGGCTCCAACTCATAGTGACCCTTCCTTGGGTTTCCGAGGCAATATCACTATGGAAGTAGATTGCCCAACCTTCCTTCCAAGGAGTGGCTGGTGGGTTTGAACCACCAGCTTTCTGGTTAGCAGTCAAATGCCTTAGGAGTATCAGGCACATAAATGCTCAGGAAATGTTAACCACTGTTTATAGTTGCACCCCCAGTGTGTGGCACAAATGGAGACTCAAGAATACTTGGGGAATGAAAGGATAAATGAATGGATGTGATTTCAAGTTTTCTGATTTCCTCTATGCTTTCAATATGTTCATTTGTGTTACTTCAATACAAATGGCTCCTCTCTATCAGGATTTCACAAATCATGCAGGGATTTTGATGTTCTTAAAATAAAGTTTTTTCTCAAATGAAAATGGGGTGGGGGAAATAGTTCCTCTGATGGAATGTTCTGAAACAGATATTTGGATCTGAAAATAATCTGAACTTCATTTACAACTTCCTCCCCAAAAATGACATTGTCACTGAGGTTTGATGAAACTGCTTTTGACTGTTTTGGATGATACCATTGATAAAAAACTATTTGGACATTTGGGGTATGTGAGCCAATTTAAGCTGTGTTTTGGCACAGCCCAAATGGATTTTCCACTTCCTTCCCAGATGCTCTAGTCAGCAGCAAGCAGGAATATACTGATGTTTATCCTATCCTGCTGTATCCCTGGGCAGGCGCTTCTGAGTTCCCATGGTGCTTTACTTAGAAATAAGCAGAGATATGAAGGCATATCTTTGGTGGTTTTCATGATTCACCCTGAAGGATATCATTTTCTTCACACCACATTTTAGTCACTGGATGGTCAGCAAAAGAAACAGAACCAGTTCAAGAGCCTGAGATGTTATTGGTAAAATACAGGAAAGAACATACTATCTATTTTTCTATTTTATAAAAATCTCCAAAATTACATTAATAAATAATATTAAAAATTTCCACATTGAATGGTAATATTAATACTCCCACTGAAATATGACTTACTCCTAGACACTCTAATAATAACATTTACTGCAAGTCAGATATTGTTGGTGACCATCAAGTGAAATGTTTTATTTGATCCTCAAATGTATATGATAAAACCTCTATCCCCACTTTTATTTTCAAATGAGGAAGCTATTATTTTGGTTAAGTAGCTTATCCTGGGTCATGCCATTCAGTTGCTGAGCTGGGCTCAAGCCTGTGTCTGATTGAGTTCAACTCCCACAACTCTACTCTGTACGCTGAGCTGTTATTTATGGTTTCAAGTGTAGCACAATGGTTGGCATCAAATCATTTACAACCTGCTATGGTTCTTATTATGTACCTTATTCTGCAATGTATCACTTTGCACAATCTTTCAGGAACACATCTATTGTTTAATTCAAATCTTAGTTTAAACACACTCATAAAGAACTGGCTTTCATATTATCTCATTTAAAACTTATGAAAGAACTTTTTCTATATCTCTATTTAAAAAATAGATAAAGAAAAATAAGACTACTTGTTGTTGTGTGCCACCAAGTTGATTCCAACTCATAATGACCTTATAAGACAGAGTAGAACTTCCTCCAAAGGTTTTCTAGGCTGTAACCTTTATGGGAGCAGATTACCAGGTCTTTGCTCCTATGGAGCCATTGGTGAGTTGGAACCACCCACCCTTCTGTTAGCAGCTGAGTGCTTAACCATTGCCCCACCAAGGCTCCACAATAAGATAACTAAGCCTACTGCCACTGAGTCAATTCTGACTCATAGCAACCCTATAGCACAGAGTAGAACCGCCCCATAGGGTTTCAAGGGCTGTGATCTTTGTGGAAGCAGACTGCCGCATCTTTCTCTAAGTGGCTGTTGGGTTCAAACTGCCAATGCTTTTGTTAGCTGCCAAGCGGTTAAACACTATGCCACCAAGGCTCCTAATAGAACAACTAGGTTAAGTAAAAGGAGCCCTGGTGACTCGATGGTTAAGAGCTTGGCTACTAACCCAAATGTCTACAGTTTGATCCCACCTGGCCATCTGCTTCCATAAAAATTACAGTCTAGCAACTTCTGCCCAAATCAAAATTTAAAATAAAATAAAAATTATAGCCTAGGAAACCCTATGAGGAAGTTCTACTTTGTACTATAGGGTCACTGTGAGTTGAAATCAATTCCACAGCACAAAGTAATAACTTGCCTAAGGCTACATGGCTAGGAAGTTGTAAAAGAAAAATTAAAACTCGGGAGTACAGGTCTAAAAGTCATCTTCTCTCTACTGTAGCTTTTGCCTGACTTGTCATTTGACTGCATTTAAACTATCTTTACCTGTGATAATCTGGAATCTTGGTTTGAATGGGCCACTACAGTTGATTTTTACCTGTCTGTGTTCTGGTTCAATATGTTCTACATGTTCTTCTTTATACAATGTTGAAGTGGATCCCAAGATCAACTTGTGCTTCACATTTCACTCCTGTGAAACTACTGGGGCACAACCCTCAGATCATCTTCACTCAGAAGGTAGAAACATCAGCAGAGGGACATTATTCTTCTATAAATCAAATCCCAAATGACACATGTGAAAAATAATAGCACTGTCTTTTCAGCCATGCTAGCTTTGGCACACCTCACATCCCTTTGTTCAACCTCTCTTCCCTCACTGGAGAGCTACATTCCTGGGAATTTCTATTATGCGCTTTTCCCACTCACCCTGGTGTCATTTAAAGGTGAACATTATAGTTTTGCTAAGAAAATCTTTTCCTTCACTTGTAATAAATAGTGATTTTATCACTTTTGACTTTAAAATGAGCTTGTTGCCCTCAAATCCTTTAGTTACTACTGCCATTAGCAATGGGAGCTCTGGTAGTGTAGTGCCTAAGGCACTTGACTGCTCACCAGGAGGCTGGCGGTTCAAACCCACCAGCCACTCCTGGGAAGGAAGGTTGGGCATTCCACTTCCTTAGTGATACTGGCTCAGAAACCCAAGGAGGGGTCACTATGAGTCAGGTCCGACTCGACAGCACATAATAACAACAACAACAACACCATTAGCAATAGGAGCTCTGGTGGCATAGTGCCTAAGGCATTTGACTGCTAACCAAAAGGCTGGCAGTTCAAACCCACCAGCCACTCTTCAGAAGGAAGGTTGGGCAATCTACTTCCGTGGAGATATCACTTTGGAAAGCCAAGGAGGGGTCTCTATGATTTGGATCTGACTGGACAGCAGTGTGTACCTGCGTGCGTACCCTTAGCAAATTCAAATAGATGTTTTCAGGTGGACTCCAGTAAGGTACTGAATCTACACCTTTGCAATTCAAAGTGTGGTCCATGACCCAGCAGCATCATATCATTTGGGACTTTGTTAGAAATACAGAATCTCAGGATTATCCTCCAACCCCTACTCACTCTAAAATCAGAGTCTGCATATAGCAAGACCCCCAGGGGATTTGGCAGCACATTCAACTTTTGAGAAGTATTGATCTAGAAATCTGCAGATCCTTGTCTGCCAATCAGAGAAATGTGTCAAAGTGTATTACTTATATGAATCATTCTGATAATTAAAAATCAAGCTTCTGAAGAGCTTATAAGATTATTATATCCTGAAATGACAAAGTCTCAGTCCATAGCCTGCTGTGGTTATGACGATGTTAATTTAGAAAGGATTCTCTCATTTTAGGTATCATCAACCCAGAGAAATTGGCTGATGGGTGAGAGGCTAGATCATTCCAGTGGGAAGAATTCATCTCTGCTGGATCTCTGTGCCTTCCTTCCAACAGGTAGCAACAAGAGCTCCAGAAGTCAGCCTGCTTGTCCAGGTCTGGGGCCTTGAGGCAGAATAGAATCATTGAATAAAGTTTGCAGCAATGGCTCCTCCTCTCACTATAAGAGAGAAAAATTGGTGGGCTGGCCTAAGATTTAGCTTAGAGTGAAGAAACTAAAACCTTCATACACTGCTGGTAGGAATGTAAATTGGTGCAACCGCTTTGGAAAACAGTCTGGCAGTTTCTCAAATGATTAAACAGAGAGTTACCATATGGCCAAGCAATTCCAGTACTAGACACATGCTCAACAATAATGTAAACATTTGTCCTCTCAAAAATGTATACAAAAATGTTTATAGCAGTATTATTCATAATAGCTAGAAGGTGGGAACAGCCCAAATGCCCATCAGCTGAAGAATGAATAAGCAAAATGTGACATATCCGTACAATAGAATATTATTCGGCCATAAAAAAAATGAAGTACTGATACATGTCACAACATGAATCAGGCTAGAAAGCACTATGCTAAATAAAAAAAAGCCAGTCACAAAAGATATTATAATATATAATCTCATCCTTATTAAATGTCCAAAATAAGGAAATCTATAGCAACAGAAAGTAGATTAGTAGTTGCTTAGGCATGGGGAAAATAAGAGGATGGCAAATGATTACTACACTGTAAGGGGTTTCTTTTCCAGGTGGATAAAACATTTTAAATTAACTCTGGTGATAGTTGCACATATCTGTGAATAAGTTAAAAGCCACTGAATTATACATTACAAATAGGTGAACTGTATGGTATGTGAATTACATCTCAGTAACAATGTGAAAAACAAAAAAGATATAGCCTCAGACCCATATCTATTTTGTGAGATTAGCTCCATCCCATCAGTGCCTTGAGGGTGGCAGCAGTTTCTAAATATTGCTCCTGCCTCAGAAGAGGCTCTCAAAATCCTCCTTGGAAACTGATGTTCTGTAAGCTGGGCCCGGGCACCCTACCACTAACATTGAATCATGGTCTTTACTCTAGTGGGTAGACTGCAAAAATGGCTCAAATTACTCATCCTTCTCTCTACTGATACTCTGCCATTTAACTTTGTAGTGCCCTACCCCTCTGATTCTAGGCTCAGCCATTGGACTTGCTTTGGAAAATAAAAGGAGGCAAAAGTGATAGTGTGCAAATCTGAGGGTAAGTATCAAGAGGCCTTGTGTGATTTCATTTGTTCTCTTGAATCTCTCCCATCTGCATGAGAACTTACCTAGGTTAGTCTGCTGAAGGAACATGAGCCAAGTTGCTCTAGTCACCCCAGCTAAGGCCAGACTAATAAACCTACAATCAGCCAACCCCAAGACACGTGAAAAAATCCAGCCAGGATCAACAATGCCACTTAGTCAACCCAGTTGTCTCAGACTCATACTTATTTTGAAGGCCACTGTGGTTGGTGATGTGTTATGCAGCATACTTGTAGCAATAGATAACTGATACTTGTGGTGTAGTAAATTACTTAGTGTGGCTTTTCTACCCATAAGTCTTTGTAAACTCTGAGGTGGAATTTGCCATGAGCAACTGAGGAGCTCCTGATTGCTAAAGTTATCCACGTGGGGTATTTCTGTTGAGTAGTGACACAAAGCAAGTTTGCTCTCTCTCAGGTGCTTAAAATTTTGATATTATGATTGGTTAGTTTGGCCACTCTGCCAGGCCCAAAAGAGGCCTCCTAGAGATAGAAGAGATCTCTCTGACTGCTGGCTGAGAAAGACGTGCTGCTGAGAGAAATATGTTCCTGAGAGACACATGCTGCTGAGAAAGAGACACACATTACTGGGAAAGTGGCTGAGAGAGACTATTGGCTGAGAGACAGCAAGCTGAGAGAGACTGAGCCTTTTTCCTGAACTTGAATTGTAGCCTTGTGCTTCCCTAATAAACCCCATAATCTGTGAGTTCTGTGTGGCCACTGCAGTGAATTATCAAACCCAGCAAAAAGGTAGGGAGTGCTGCGGAAGGAACGGTTGGTGTCAGGGTTGCTGAAAGGGCTGGAGAGAGGCAGCATGTCTGGCCTTGCAGGAATAGGCCTTGGGCTACTGATGGTGATTCTGTCTTCCTCTTGTGGGGTTAGAGGAGGTCAGAAGATGTGGCCTCCCTGCCCCTTTGGCAATACATAAGTAAACAAGTCAGTTGAGTTATTGATAAACGTTACCATTTTCAAATTTTTTATTTCTACCATAATTTTTCCCTGAAAGCATTGACTTCTGTTAAAAGAACTTAGGGGATAGCAAAATAAAGAAATAACAAGTGAAAAATCAATAAGAAACTCAAAACAGCCCATTGTGTTTAGTTTGACAATCCTCATTGCTGCAATTTCCACATTACATACATGTAATATAGTTAGATTTCCCAAGAGGCCATGGATTATTTCTAGAACACCATGAAATACTGTTATATTTCATTTCATACCAGACACAATGTCACTAGTTCATGGTCTCTTTTATCTCTAACATTCTGTGTACTAGAGACAGTGATGTTCAGAGTTAGACAAGACTTTAAGCCCCACACTCAAACTGCTCATACCCAGCCTCTGAGTGAGCAGCAGCCAAGATGAACAGTGTACATGTGTGTCTCATGGGCCTCACTCCCCATAACTTAGGAGTGTATTACCTTGTTGGCGCATCTTCATAGTCCGTATTCTTATTGCCTCTCCTCGAACTCGTCCTTCACAGAAGTAAGCACCATTGATTTTACTAGCCTTTTCTCTCTTCCAAACAACTTTTTTAGCCCATTCTCTGGTCACATCTTGAGTAACTTCCAGTGGATCCTGGTGCTGGTTCATCAAGGCTTCAAAGTCCCTGCCTATAGTGATGGGCTCATGGGGGTGCCACCCTGAGGCAATGCAGGTGAGAGATGTTTCAGCATCAGACACAAGAGGTAGGGAATTGATCAAGATCAGGTCCATGGCACCTTCCACCATTCCTAAAAGGAAAGAGGGAGTATGAAGTATGATGAAGGTTATTAACTCAGACACATAAGACAAATTGTGTGTTTACAAAGCCTTGTCTAAAAATAGTTGTGTGATCAGTCTTGTTAAATGCTAAAATCATTCAAATCACTTCCATAGGATAAGACCCAAAACCTTTACCATGATATCAAGACCCTTCATCACCTAAACCCTACTAACATTTCCTTTTCCACTCCACTCTCTGGCTGCCATGAACTATTAATTATTCTTAGTCCCCAAAACAAGACATGAACTGTATATTTCAACACACTATAGTGCCTGAGACATAGCTAGGTATTCAGTAAGTACCTGTTGAATTAAGATAAATTAAATTTATGATATGGTATACATTGCCACTATATGGTATTCTAAAGAAGTATATAAACCATGTGCACTGTATGCTAACTTTAGATTTATTAATATCATAATATATGGTTGGTTGGTTTGGTTGGTATGTGCCGTTGAGTCAGACCCGACTCATAGCGACCTCTCCTTGGGTTTCCGAGGCAGTATCACTATGGAAGTAGATTGCTCTATCTTCCTTCTGAGGAGTGGCTGGTGGGTTTGAACCGCCAGCCTTCTGGTTAGCAGTCAAGTGCCTTAGGCACTGTGCTACCAGACCTCCCATGGAAATAAAATTTTTGATATCTTAATTATCGATTAATTTCCCAATTCCATATTAAATTCCACAAGGTAAGAGAAGGACAGTACCTAAGTGAAGTCTGCATTTCCCTCTGAGCCTCATTTGCATCATCTTTAAAATAAGCCTAATAAAATCTGTTTTGCAGGATTCATGTAAAGATTAAATACATAACTTGCCAAACACTGTGTCTGCCACATATTGGATATTCAGTGATTATGATGTAATTTCTTTTTATTTCTTGGACACATAATCTCAAACCCCACTGCTTTCCTGAATATAAAAAGTCCTATCTGCTCTGTAAAACATTCCATAAATCATGAAGAAAATAATTTAAGAGAAATATTAAAATAATTAAGATAAATTATTTTATGTTCACTGTATTTTCTCTCTCTCCCTCCTCTTCTTTTTTTCAACTCAAAATTTCTAATATGGGACAAATGGAATCTTTGCCTATTCTCTCTTCTCTTTAAATGTGGAAGTCTCTGAGATGGAGAATGTTCTCTGACTTCAGTGGTGGTTGGTTCTCATGTCTACAAAAAATGCTTAGGATATGAGATAGGTCAAGTATATTGGGCAGTAAAGACGAAACCAGACTCTTGCAGACACTATTGTAAAATTAAAGGATCCAAGTAAGCTACATATTATTGTGTTTATTACCCATTAAATTCTCCCAACAACCCTGTAAGGCATACACAACTATCTCAATTTTAAAGATGAGGATGCGTAGGTTCAAAAAGGTTCCATGGCTTACTCTATGTTCTATAGCTATGGAAGACAGAGCTGGAATGACTCTATGTTCCACAGCTATGGAAGACAGAGCAATGGAAGACAGAGCTGACATTCAAATTCTCACTGGTCTTTCATCCCCTTTCTTACCTCACAGCCTTTGTACATGCGGTTCCTCTGTCTGGAAAGCTCTTCTCTACTCTGTGTGGCCAACTCCTGCTTATCCTTTGGATCTTAAGTTAAGTACCACTTCCTCATAGAGGGCTTCTCTGTCTGCTCTATCTACAATACCTACACACTCTCATCCTCTGATTCATCTTCTTGCTTATTTCCTCCATAAAAATTATCATGATTTGTGATTATTTTATTTACTCTCTCTTTTCCTAATGGTAAGTTCAGTAGAGACTAGGACTAAGGCTGTTTTGTTGACACTGATTTATATAGGAACATCCTGCCTTTCACAGCTTTTTGGCATACAGAGAATTTAATAAGTATTTTTTGGGGGTGGCTGGATCAATGGATGGATGGATCAATGGACAAATACAATTCCAGATCTACCTAATTCAAGTCTACCCATCCACTTAGCTGCCTTTCCTAGAATAATGAGGTTAAAAATGAAAATGCTCTCCTGAGTTGCAACTGACCTCCTTGAAAGTATTTAAAAACTTTGGGGTTGCTATTGAATTCATAGCAGAAAAATCAAATGTTATAGTTTGTACAAAATGCCATAGGAAAATGATCCAAATGCTGAGAGCATTTGGAGTTAACTGGTATTCATTTACCAGACCAGTTTTGAATACTTACTTATGCCAAGCATTTTACATTGCATAAAGTCCTCATACAATTTGTTTTTAACACTTATTACCAATGTTTACTGCATACAGTGATATTTTGAGGATTATCTTACTACAAGTTGAATCTTTATCTGATTAAACAGGAAGAAAAATTTCAATGTCAAGTTTTAATTTAAGCAGAGTTAGGGTTGCTTTTTATTGTGATGCTAACTCAATACTTGGGAGAAAAAAACTTACTTAGAATAGTTTCCCAACCTAGCCCTGAAGTATCTAACTTGCTTCTATCCTAATCAGGAACTTTAAGAGAGAGTGTAGAGGTTAGTATCAGAAAAGATTATCAAGAGAGAATGAGCTATGAAATCTAGCAATGGAATTTTAGTCTCCAAAAATAAGACCAGAGCACAGCTTCCCTTCCAGGTGCATCTCCAACCCTGCCTCTGAGTGAACACCACTTCATCACCCACACTCACTCAACCCAGGCATGTTTCCAGAGAGGGTCATCAAAAGGAAGGAAACACTGTAATTCTTTCAGCTCCATTCTATCAAGCCCATTTTTAGGGCGAGTTGAGTGAATTGTCAAAACTAATGGATCAGTTCTGAAATCATGACAACGGCCATGGTTTATTTAATGACTTTAGGAAATAATCGAAAAGGCAGTTGATTTAGAAAGACAACCACTGTAAATTGGTCTGTAAATTGTTTCTAGGTATGAATCTGGTTTCTTTGTCCTCTTGTTCCTCCCATCTATCTCCCTTTACACTCAGTGATGGAAAGGGAGTCTGCACTTGACTACACTTTGCTGCCTTATTCAGCATGCCAGTTGTAAGATGCCATCTTCCACCAGTGAGCTCTCTTGCCTTATGTAACACCACTTACAATAGAAATATCAGAAGGGTCATGTATGTGAGCTTTGGATATGGGAAGAAATATTACCAGGTTCCTAGAATGGATCTTAAAATTCATCTCCTTAGTTTTGTTAAAATAATAATCCATATTTTTATTTGCTTATATATGCCTAAAGAATTTCTAGAAGGTGACACAAGAAACTAAAAACGGGTTTGACCTATCAGTGGAGAACTGGAAGACTTTTCACGGTATTCTTATTTATACCAGCTTTTGAACCACTTGAATATTACTAAGTACATAAAAATTAAGCTTAAAAAATTATAAGTTATTGCCCTTCCCTTAAAAAGGAATATTTGAGAGGGAACCAAGAGCCAAGGAAATACATATGTCTCTTATCATGAATTCCTATACCCCTCCAAATCTTGTGGGATTACATCCAAGTAATGCATTTTCTCTTCTTCTCTTCTTTGGACTAATAACAGAAAATGTGATGTCACCCTCAATGCTGAAGAAGAAGATGGGTTAAAACAAAAGAAAAAGGAGAAGGAAGATGGCCAAACTTAACCTTTCCAAGAGGATGGAAGAACGGAGGCTCTAATGCAGTAGAGAAAACTGAGGCCTCATCTTCCTGCTACTGACACTGTGAAAGGCAAGGCATCGTGGCTATGCCACTCAAGAAATCTGTTATCTGAGGCATTTTCCTGAGAATAATTGACAACTGACATATCCTATCTGAGTTCTTGCTGATATCCATCCCTGGGTCTTATATTTATTCTATAACACTAACCACTCCAAGTCATGCTGAGGACTGGTATTGAGTAATTTCATCACAACTGTAGTTGCTGTTCAGTATAGCCATGTGCAGTGTAGTAAATTACTTAGTATGGCTTTTCTACCCATAAGTCATTGTAAATTCAGTGGTGGAATGAGCAACTGAGGAGCTCCTGATGGTAAATGTTATCTACCTGGGTTATTTCTGTTGGGCGTGGCACAATGCAGTTATGGGAGCATACTTTTATGCTCACTCTCAGGTGCTTAGAATTCTGTTGTTATGATTGGTTGGTGTGGCCACTCTGCCAAGCTCAAAAGGAGGCCTCCTAGAGGCAGAACTCTGACTGCTGGTTGAGGAAGATGTGCTGCCGAAAGAGACACGTGCTCCTGAAAGAGACATGTGCTGCTGGGAAAGAGACGCAAGAGACACGAATTGCTGAGTAAGACACGGAGGGACCAGCACTGCTGGGAAAGAGACTGTGAGAGACTCTTGGCTGAGGGACGGTGGGCTGGGAGAGAGGCTGAGCATTTTTTCTGAACTCGAATTGTAGCCTGTGGTGCTTCCCTAAAAAACCCCACAATCTGTGAGCTCTGTGTGGCCACTGCAGCGAATTAGTGAACCCAGGAGAGAGGTGGTGGTGCTTTGGGAGGAACGGTTCGAAAAAGGGCTGGAGGGAGGCAGCATGTCTGGCCTGGTAGGAATAGGCCTTGGGTTATTGATGATGACTCTGTCTTCCTCTTGTGGGATTAGAGGAGGTCAGAACATGTGTCCTTTTTGCACCATGAGAAAATACAATTACCAAAGCAACATTTTGGGCAATATTAGTGCTTCATTAAAACTAAAAACATCACTGCTGGCAAGTCAGATCTGATTCATACCGACCCCTCCTTGAGTTTCTGAGGCAGTATCACTATGGAAATAGATTGTCCAATATTCCTTCCAAGGAGTGGCTTATGGGTTTGAACTGCCAGCTTTCTAGTTACCAGTCAAATGCCTTAGCACTACGGCCACCAGAGCTCCAGTGCTTCATTATGATGAACATTATTTGTTAACTTGACAGATGCCATGCCATGATAGCAAGTTGTTGTTGTTGTTGTTATGTGCCGTCGAGTCGGCCCCGACTCATAGCAAACCCCTCCTTGGGTTTCCGAGGCAGTATCACTACGGAAGTAGGATTGCCCAACCTTCCTTCCGAGGAGTGGCTGGTGGGTTTGAACCGCCCGCCTTCTGGTTAGCAGTCAAGTGCTTTAGCCACTATGCTACCAGAGCTCCCATGATAGCAAGTATTTCCTTACAAATAAGAACATACTTTTATGCAAACACTAAAAAGTGTTTCGGAGAGATCTTTGCTATGAGAAAACAATACCAATTCCCAAAACAAGATTTGGGAAATTCAAATTCATTTCACTTACTTATAGAAAACTCTTACCTTGAGGCTAGAAGTGTAAAGATCTCCATGGAAGATTGGCCATCTACTTCCATAGTGATACCCCCTCAGAAACCCAAGGAGGAGTCACTATGAGTCAGATCTGACTCTACGGCAGTGAGTTTGGTTTTGAGTGACTTTATAGCCTAAATGACACTGATCAAATTCACTAATCAGTCCAATTTACACTTCCAGCTAGAAAGCTAGTGGTTCAAACCCACCAGCCACTCCTTGGAAGGAAGATTGGGCAATCCACTTCCATAGTGATACCGCCTTGGAAACCCAAGAAGGGGTCACTATGAGTCGGATCCGACTCGCTGGCAGTGATGTTTTTAGTTTTAATGAAGCACTAGTAGTGCCCACAATGTTGCTTTGCTAACTGTATTTTCTTGTGTGCTATACTGAACAGCAACTCATCTTTCACAGTAACATCTTCTATCTGAATCCCATTATGATGAACTCGAAATGTTGTTGAAATCTTGTTGCATTTTGATGTTTTTGTATTCAATATTGCTTTGAAGAATGAGCCAACAACTAAACTATGGAAACATTTTTATCTAAAAGTAGTTATAGAGTGGTGAAATCCCCAAGACTGTGGCACTTAGACACTCTTCAAAGGAGAAACCAGGGAGCAAGTGGGAAGAGTGCTATTACATTGAGGGGATTGCCACCAATGTCATGAAAGAAAATATGTATAAATTCTTGAATGGGAAACTAATTTGCTCTGTAAAATTTCATTCCAGCTATGATAAAAAGTTCAAAAAAATAAAACAAAAGTAATCATAGATGTGGTTATAGACCTAAATCAACACCCCTGGAAAGAAGTGAGTTGAATCACAAATTAGAATAAGAGGCACGCTTTTCAAACTGTGCTTCTAAGAACCCTCATTTTCTGAGACAATGTTCCAGCAGTTCCTGAACATGGTAGTTGGGGAGGTGAAATTGATAGGATGGATTCCCACACATACATAGACACACACATACACACGCTCACCAAAGCAGTTCTACTTTCATCTGGTTTTTACATTTGGGTTCTAAAGATTCTATTTGGGGTAAAAGAATGAATTGCTTAATTAAAAATATATAAAACCTCAGAGGTCGTTAATTTTAACTCCCTTTTAAAAAAAAACAGATGACAAAAAGGTGACCAGTAAGGTGAAATATGAAGATCAATGAAAATTCTTTTCATTGCAGCACAACATGCTTCCTCCAATTGGCTTGCTTTCCCTCTCTTCCCACATTTAAGTTCAGCGCAGCTGCAGATAGCCAAGTTCTGATTAATCCAGCTTACTGATAGAAAGAATTGGCAAGTTAAAAGTAAAAAGTAGGTTAAATCATTCCATAGTGAGCATATTTCCATGTGCTTTTTATCTTCTCAGAACTGCAGCATTGAGTAGTTTCAAATATGTGTTCGGAACGATGCATTGTGTCTTCAGAAGAGCTTTCGGTAAGGTTTCTTAGCAGTTTGGTATTAGCTACCTTTACCATTTTTCCAAAGTGTTCTTTGTGCTCTTACTTTTTAAATAGCAATAAAAAAACAAAATCCACTGCCACTGAGTTGATTCCAACTCATAGCAACGCTATTGGACAAGAGTAGAACTGCCTCATAGGGTTTCCAAGGCTGAAAATCTTTAGAAAAGCAGATTGCCTCATCATTCTCCCACAGGGCACCTGGTGGGTTTGAACTGCTGACCTTTAGGTTAGCAGCCCAATTCCTTAACCATTGCACTACCAGAGCTCTTTTGAAATAACAATAGATATCTTGACATTCTGAATATTTTAAAATGATAATTTGTACTACCTTGGCCAAAAGCACTTCTAAAATCAGGAGATAGAAAGTCAGTTGTAAAGGTCTTAGCCAAAAACATTTCTGGAAGCAAGGCCCTGGCAATAAGATGAAGAAGCAAATACCAGCATAATATCCAGGATATTTTTAATTTAGTTGGTTTGTTTTTCTCATTTTTTAATGCTGTCTAGAGAAACAAAATTCTCTTTAGTCCAAAAAATACTCACTAAGCCACTTGCACATTCATTTATTTATTAAACAAATGTACAGAGTATCTCATGGAAGGAACATGGGGCAATCTACTTCTGTAAAAATTTGCTGCCTCAGAAACCCAGTGGAGGTCACTGTGAGTTGGAATCGACTCAATGCCAATGAGTTTGGTTTTTATTTAGAGTATCTACACTGTGTTTGCTGAAAGTGAAGAGGACTTGAAGCACTTACTGATGAAGACCAAAGACTACAGCTTTCAGTATGGATTATACCTCAACAAAAAGAAAACAAAAATCCACACAACTGGACTAATAAGCAACATCATAAAAACATAGAAAATATTGAAGCTGTCAAGGATTTCATTTTATTTGGATCCACAGACAATGCTCATGAAAGCAGCAGTCAAGAAATCAAATGACATACTACTGCACTGGCCAAATCTACTGCAAAAGACCTCTTTAAAATGTTAAGAAGCAAAGATGTCACCTTGAGGACTAGGGTGTGCTGAACAATGGGCTCAAACCTAGCAATGATTGTAAATATGGCACAGGACCAGGCAGCATTTCGCTCTGTTGTACATAGGGTAGATATGAGTTGGAACTGACTCAAGGACCCCTAAGAACATTCTGTGCCTAGTGCTCAGCCCTGGAGACACAAATATGAACACAGCAGACATGGTCTCAACTACCAGATAGTTTACAGCAGAATTGGGAGCAGATATAGAAAACTAATCACATAAATAAATACATTATTGGGACAATGAAAAATACTATCAGAGAATTACAAGGTGCTATGAGATAGTAGTCCCTAGATGGTGTAAAGAGTTAATGGGCTTATATGCAAATGGACTGACTCAACGGCACATAACAACAACAACAACAACATGCAAACTGGAAGGGTGGAGTTCTAATCCACCTTGGAAGAAAGGCCTGGTAATCTACTTCTGAAAAATTAGACACTGAAAACCCTATGGAGCACAGTTCTCTTCTGACACGTGGCGTTGCCAAGAGTCAGAATCAACTTGCTGACAGCTGCTTTTTATGAGATAATGTGATGGCAAACCTAAAACAGACTTGATAGTGGTGGTAGGAACAGTAAGGAGTAGAAGGAAGAAGTAGTCAAATAAAGTGTCCCTGAAAAAGTGACATTTTACCTGAAGGACAGTCAGAGTTATACTGACAAAGTGAAATGGACATAAGAGGACAGTTAGGAAAGTCTTCCCCAAAAGATTAACTACTAAGCAGGGTTTTAAAAAATAGATAATTATTTAATGAGACTCACTTCTAGAATATTCTTTATCCCAAGGTTGGCATTTCTTACTTTTTGTTGAATCCTAAGAACTACTGGTCATCATTTTAATGTGACAATACTATCTTAAAGTATGTTTAGTATCTTCTTTGCTGTGTCTCCACTGAAGAAATCCAGTTTCCAGGCATGCTTCCAAAATTTTAATCATTTTTGTTCTCCATCATCCTTTTATGTATGTGGTAAGTCTCTGAGCAATAACTTCAGCCTCAAGTTTCCTTCCAAGAAGATATTGTGCAATTAACAAGAAGATACCAAAATGTACCAGACTGGAAATAAAGGAAGTTGGTGACTTTTCATTGTATGTTTGGGAATTTGCAATTAGACAGGAGCCTCCTGTATGGGATGGGGCTGTGTCTCTCTAACAGTAAACTGTTCTCTCCCAGAAATTGTGCCAACCTAATTTCTCCAAAGGGCATGTCAGCTTCCCATCCCCGCTTTCCAGCCAAATGAGGCCCTTGTCTGCTTTTTAGAGAGAACAGTATCCTCTCTCCACTTTTGGAAAACAGAAATATGCACCCAGGGAAAATAACACATGCTTCAATTAGTTTTAGAATTAGTTATGGAAACTAATTTATTAGCTGGAAACTTTTTATTTCCAGAGAATAGGCAAGAATAGGCAGAGTGTATACATAGTGAGATTTCATTAAACATTCAGCACAGATGTGCACTTACATGCACACTCCATTCTGAGAGGCAGAGGTGGGGGCATGATATCATTAAAACAAGAATTGTTTATGCTGGAAAGGCCATTAGAGATTTCATGGTGCAAGCCTCATACTTTATGAAGAGAAACTGAGACCTGTAGAAAAAGGACTGATCACTGGTCACGCAGAAGGTACCAGCAAAGCCAACCCTCAGGTGTTGATTTCTCTCCAGGGTGCTTTCTGTAAGGTATAAGTGTAGCCAAATCCTTAGCTTGGTTGATGTTGGGGCAACTGAGGAGAAGGAGCTAAAAAGCTGGAAATGGTACAGACAGAAATTGGGAATAACTGGAGATGAGTTTTGCCCATCTTACAGATTCTTCTAAGCCTACCAATGGTCATAATCTTCCCTATCCAGATTCCCCTGAGAGAGAGGCTCCCTAATTGGACCATGCCCATCCAGCACTAGGAAATATATCTGGTGTAGGAGGAATCCATCTTTGGAGCCAGGTCACCTCTTCATTGGCTCCTGGCCTGATTCCATCACCTGCCAAATACCCCTCTGTCCTTATGTTACCCAAAAAGGTACACACTCGCACCATCTTTTTTGCCCAAGCAATGAACTAAAATAAGCTCTTAACTCCTCAGTGCCCTGTTCTTCAGCTCCCAATACATAAGGCAATTTGATTGACTTATTTGTACAAAAAGAGAATGATCAAGGATAGGTTAAAGTGACAAACCACTGAGAACTATGCACCCTGGAGAGAAATCAACACCTGAGGGTTGGCTTTGCTGGTACCCTCTGCATGACCAGTGATCAGCCCTTTTTCTACAGGTCTCAGTTTCTCTTCATAAAGTATGAGGCTTGCACCATGAAATCTCTCATGGCCTTTCCAGCATAAACAATCCTTGTTTTGACGATATCATGCCCCCGCCTCTGCCTCTCAGAATGGCGTGTGCATGTAAGTACACACCTGTGCTGAATGCATAATGCATAAGTAGGCATTATGCTGAGTGAGTACTTTATAAATATTGTCCACTTGAATTCTCATAATATTGAAGGAAAATATTTATATTCCATTTTATAGGTGAAAAAACTGAAACTCAAGAATGTTCAATAATAAACTTAAAATCTCAAAGATAGTAAGTGGAAGGATAGAATTTGAGCTCATGTGTCACTGATTTTAAGTTCTGCTACTATTCCCAATGCTTCATTGTAATGATCCCTGCTGGTGCAGTGGTTAAGTGCTCAGCTTCTAAACAGAAGATCAATGGTTCAAACCCACCAGCTATTCTGTGGGAGAAAGATATGACAGTCTGCTCCCTTTAAGATGTACAGCCTTGGTAACCCTAAGGGCAGTTCTATTCTGACCTATAGGGTCACTAAGAGTCATAAATGACCTGACTGGCTGTGGGATTTTTGGTATCCTTCATTGTAAGCACCCTGAGAGAAGTCTATTTTATCCACCAGTGTATTCCAACAATGAGCACAATGTCTGGCACATAATGGGTACTCAATAACTATTGATGAATGGATAAATGAATGAATAAATGCAACTGGCTTTCAATGAATAAAGTTTATTTCAGTAAACATTTACCAAATCAGTACTAAAGGCCGGGCTCTATGCTTCATTCTGAGGATGCATAGCCTATTATGTTTTCTGCCCTCAATAAGCTTACAGTCTGGCCAACCAAGTACATAAATATTCTCAAAACCATAAAGGAAAACAATGACAGATTTGACTATCACACACACAAAAAAAAAAAAATAAAATAAAAACCCAAAATCTTCTACACAGCAAAAGACTCCATAAACAAAGCTAAATGACCAAAACTCACTAAAACTCACTGCCATCCAGTTGGATTGACTCATAGCGACCCCTCCTTGGGTTTCCAAGGTGATATCACTACGGAAGTAGATCGCCCAACCTTCCTTCCAAGGAGTGGCTGGTGGGTTTCAACTGTCAGCCTTCTGGTTAGCAGTCAAATGCTTTAGGCACTATGCCACCAGAACTCCCTTAAAAAGTTAAATATGTATAATATATAAATTCAACAAATCAATAAACCAATGGCAATTTGCAAAGGAAGAAATATAAATAGCTGCAGCTGATTGGAAAGAAAATGGACATAATATTTTACAGTTCTTTTCATCAAGAGTTGGAATCTATTTCTCTGCCCCTTGAATCTAGGTTTGGCCATGGAACTTCCCTTGATCAACAAGATATTAGCAAATGAGATTGCAGAGTCTTGAAAAGCGTTTTCCCACTGGGGCTTTCCTACTGGCCTTGCCCTCTCCAGCTGCTCTTTGGAGCCCTAATAACACGATGAAGAAGCCTGAATTAACTTACTGAAAGATGAGAGACCACGTGGAACAGAGGCCATGCCAGCTGAGGTCCCACAGACAAGCTGCCAGAAATATGAGTGAACCAGTCTGGACCATCCAGCCCCAGCCAAGCCATCAGCTGGACCCAGAGATCAACCAATCCAGCCTAGACAAAGGAACTTCTCAGCATACCTACAGAATCTTGAGATACAAAGATATATATATTTTTTTGTTGTTTACCACTATGTTTTGGGATCATTTGTTACTCAGCAAAATCTAACTGATATACCAATAAAAAATCCCACTGCCATTGAGTTAATTCTGACTCATAGTGACTCCCACAGGGTTTCCAAGGTTGTGAATCTTTATAGAAGCAGACTGCCTCATCTTTCTCCCATGGAGCAGCTGGTAGGTTCGAACCACTAACCTTTTTATTAGCAGCTGAATGCCTTAACTACTGTGCCACCAGAGCTCCTTGATATACCAATAGACATATAAAAAAAGATGTTGAACCTAACTGCAATAGCCAGTATATAAACCAAAAAGGCATATCATTATTTGTCAAATTGACAAAGAACTGAGAGGATGATAATAACTAGTGCTGGCTAATAAACAGAAGCATCTGTACTGGTTGTGAGCAGTATAAATTTGTACACAAATAGGAGCTTGGCTAAACAAATAATTTTTACAGGACAACTTTGTAATATCTATCGTAATTATACAGTTATATAAAATTTATCACTTCTGGTAGCTCTGGTGGCATAATGCCTAAGGCATTTGACTGCTAACCAGAAGGCTAGAGGTTCAAACCCACCAGCCACTCCGCAGAAGGAAGGTTGGGCAATCTACTTCCGTAATGATATCAACTCGGAAACCCAAGGAGGGGTCACTGTGAGGCAGATCCAACTTGACGGCAATGAGTTTGGTGTTGGTTATATGGCAAGTATTGTTTTAAGTGTTTTACATATGATAAATATATTTACTCCTGATAGCAATCTTATAGTGTAGGTACTATGACTATCCCCATTTTACAAATGAGGAGATGAAGGTGCAGAGAAGTTAAGCATTGAATTGTTATGAATTGGTTCATTCCAGCTTGACCCCCTGCTGAGAATTTATATTTCCACCCCAAATATTAGTATATCTGGTGTGGAATTTGCATTTGAATCAATTTTGGTCATTGTCACAGAGCTAATTAGAGGTAGAACAGAGATTCAAATACAGGCAGACTGACTTCAACACCCATTCTTTTAACAATTAAGCTATACTCATATTGTACCAGTTCTTCCAATAATTCAATGAAAAATAAAGTTGGCTTTTCAACAAATAAGTGTTGGAACAAGTGAACATCCATAAGCAAAAAAAAAAAAAGAAGAAGAAGAACTTTGACCTAAAATTTCTCACCACGTACAAAAATTAGCAGATAATGAGTCATGTAAAATGTGAAAATGTAAAACTTCCACAACATAGGAGAAAATCTTCATGACTTGGGGCTAGGTAGTAAGTTCTTAGATATAAAACTCACTCTATTTATTCCTAAATGCCTCAAACTAGAAACCACCCAATGTTCCTCAGTGACTGAATGCAAACAAGCTGTGGTACAATCAAACAATGGAATAAAAAAGAGCAAAATATTGATACCTAAAACAACATGTACAGTCTCAAAGGTATTATTGTATGCTGAATGAAAGAAGCCAACCTCACTCAATGACTATATACTATATGACTTCATTTAACAACTTTCTAGAAAAACAAACCTATAGGGATGGAGAACAGATTGGTGATTGCCAGGGCTTAGGGCTGAGAGAGATTTGACTACAAGAAGTCAGCAGAAAGGAGATTTTTAGGGTCATGAAACTGTTCTGCATCCCTATTATTGTGGTGGTGATATCTATACATACATTAAAAAATCAATTCTACTTTGTTTATTTAATTTAAGAATTATAATCAAATGTAGCTTCCATAGTTACAAGTACAAATATACAAAAATATAGTGGCTGGTGGATTGAACCACCAGCCTTCTGGTTAGCAGTCAAGCGCCTTAGCCACTATGCTACCAGAGCTCCCATATCCCAAACAAAAACCACTGCTATCAAGATGATTACATAGTGACCCCCATTGGGTTTCTAAGGCAGTAAATCTTTACAGAAGTAGATTGTCTCATCTTCTTTCTGCAGAGCAACTAGTGGGTTTGAACCACCAGCTTTCTGGTTAGCAGTCAAATACCTCAGGTACTGCGCCACCAGAGCTCATATATATAGAGAGAGAGAGAAGGAGCGAGAGAATAGAGTATGTTTGCCTGGCATGATATCCTTGAAATATAAAGTGAAGAAAACAATGCAGAACAGTATTTTTGCTAAAAAGCCTGGAAGTCCATACCAACCTGCTAACAGTGGTACCTCTAGGGAATGAAACTACCAGACATGGGGAACAGGAATGGATTAGAGAAGAAGAATTTAAGACTGTCACTTACTGCTTTACATACATAGTATTATATTTCATTTGTAATTTTAAAGTAATTTTTTTTTTCTGTCAACAGGAACACACAGTTCATTAATGAGTGACATATCTCTCTCCATCTTCAACTCCCTAGCACCCTGCATTGTTTTGATGGCCTGTACATACTTTTGATATGTTTGAGTTGAATTGGAAGAGTACTCAGTAATCGAAAGTAATACATCTTAAACCCAGGTGGTGATTTTGTGGATTGCTAATTGCCTGGCACAATCAACAGAACAGTGAGTAGCTGAGAACTTCAGAACTGTCTCATTTTCCTCATCTGTAAAATGGGGAAATGGTAGCTAAATCATTGATTTCTGTATAAAGGATATTTTTATTAGCATGGTATAAAGCCAGGTCAATCAAGTGAGTCTATATGAACTATGGTTTATGTGTCAGTTGCAGAGAAAGGGTTTTTTTTAAAAGCAGGACTATGAATTGGTTCATTGCAGCTCGACCTCCTGGTGAGAATTTACATTTTCACCCCAGATATTAGTATATCTGGGGTGGAATTTGCATTTGAATCCATTTTGAAGCCCAGTTTTAAAACCATTTGGGAGTTAAAGCCACCCTAAATGGCTTTGTGTCCTGCTGTGTGCACACCCTCCCTGACATTTTAAAACCACAAGGGTAGGAAACAGGCCCATCGTGAGCTAAGGAAGATTCCCTGTGTTTCCTGTTAAAGTCCTTTGATTCTTGCCCCCTTTCTTACAGGACTGACCTTTCAGGAAACCAAATTCTCTACACATGTAAGTGATTCTGGAAAAGCAGTTTCATAACCACTTTAGCAGTGTGGTGGTGGCCTTGGGATGGAGAATGGCTACTCAGACATGAACATAAGAAGTTGCTCCATGGGCCTTTGCCAGCTGAGCCTCAGGGAGACCGTTCACCTAAACCAAGTGTCCTTGTGTGGGTCTATAGGTCCCAAGAACACTCCCTTATTATTTCTTCATTATCTGTCAGAATGAGTCTGAATAGAACAATACTCTGTTCCCAGAAACGATTTTGTGGAATGTTCTTTGGTTTTAGAATCAGATACTCTGACTCCACCTCCTGTCTTATGCCTTAACCTTAAAATAGTGGTCAGAATACCTTTCTGAAATAAGAATGCTGTAAGGAACTATTGTGTGAAAGAACCTAATAGCACAAAACTAATTCCTAGAAAAAAGTTAAGTAACTTTCACTTTGGAACAACAGCAACCCAGCTGTTTACCCAGCCCTGATTCTTCCCACCAATGACTCTTTTTACCAGCTAAATGTTGAAACTGGCAGTGAGATATATACTATAAATCTTGTTTAATGATACGTCATAGCTATAACTTACTTAGTACCTATAACAGTCCAAATACTTTAAGTGCATAGTTCTATTTAATTCTCACAACAATTATATAAATCAGTCACATGTCTCCATATTAAAGATGAGGAAACTAGTTTAGACAAAATAAGCAACAGTGATGACTAAATGAGATCTTAAATGTAAAACATCCAGAATAATGCTGGAACTCATAACTCTTCCTTTTCCCTGATGAGAGTATGGCCACACTAGGTTCTTCATATGCAATGCTTGACTGAGTATCCATTTGCTTTAGTACTCTTTTCATCACAGTAGAAACTCATGAATACTCTATGGACCATGTGTAAAACAATAATTCTAAAATACTACGTTTCTCTTGGATCTGATTTCCCATTCACTCTCCTTGCCAAAACTCAGCAAGTGGCTATGGACTTTGTCCAGAGATTATGGCCTAACCATTTCCGTTTTCACAGTGATCTCATTTACTCCCAGGACTTCAGTTATCCACTGCTTCAAAAATAGGTCTCCAGTTCTAACCTCTTCCCAGCTATAAACACACACAAAATGACTCCTGGACACCTAGATAGTCATCCCAACCGTAACACATCCAGAATGAACTCTGAATCCTCTTGCCTCATAACCTTCCCTCCCTTCCTCTCCCAGTATTGTTAAGGCTCCACCCTTCCAATTACAGATGCTTGAAAACTCTAGTTACTGTCAGCAAGCCCTTCTTTCTCACTATCTATACCAGTCTCAATATTTTGCCCATCCTAGCTCTATACTCTTTCACATTTAACTCCTTGCCCTCATTCTCTCTCACTATTGCAAAATTGTAATCCAATTGTTCTTTTCAGCCCCAAAGTCCTGTAGGCTTTCCTCTCCTGGCTACTGCTGACATTGTTCCTTCTACCAAAGATGCCTTTCTATATATATATTTATTTGTTGAAGTCCAATTTCTCCTAAGATAAAGCTCAAATCTTAATGATAATAGGGATTTGTGTTACATTGTTTTGTACAATTCAAAAAATAAAGTCAAAAGTTGCAGACTGTCATCATTGAAAATTCAAACCCACTACATCTATTCTTGAATTGGAAAAGCAAAAAGGATTTTTAAGATACATCAAATGTGAAGTCATGTTTAATTGATAACATCATGTATTGGAATTATATTTTGTTAACATTCAAGTCTGAATCTCAGGTTTAAAATCCTATCAGACTAGCACCCTTGGTGTAGCCTCTCCTAACTTTTTTAGTAAAACAAGAGAAATGAAAACATGTAATGATGGTGACAACCAAAACAGCCAACCTATTGTCAACATCTAGTAACTACAAAGGCCAATGGAATTGGACTAAAAAAATTATTTACTTTAATTTATTGTTACTTTTAATATCAAAAATTCTTATTGAAATTGAAAGTGTATAATGTCAAAAGTGGTCTGCAACACAAATTCCATATTAAGTTAGCAAAGGCTTGAAGGTAGAAGGGAGGATGAGAGAAAGTTAGTGTGCTGAGTTTCTCCTTGATACATGATGTTCAAAATATGGTTTCACTATTTATTATTAAAGAGAAACAGAGGTTGAAGACTTTTTTCAAAGCTTAAAGGTAACCAGTAGTAGGGGAAAAAGAAAACAGGATATATACATCCCAAATGACTGGAGAAGATAAGTGTAAATAAAATATAAGCAAAATACAGAAAAAAAAACCCTAAAAGGAAACAGCAAGGAAGTATAAAAACAATCAAAGTATAAAAGATTATGTCAGAAGTTAAGATTAAACATATGATTAGAAGATAAATGTTTAGACTCTCCTGTTGAAAGACAAAGACTCTTAGACTGGGGAGAAAAACAAAATTTTCCAAGATGACATTTATGGGAAGCTCACTAAAAACAAGATCACAAAATCTTAAAAATAAAGGGATGGGCAAATAATTTATCAAGAAATTTTTGTAAAGGAATAAAGAAAAGAAGACAAAATAATAATATTAGTTTCAGGCAAGGTAGAATTCAAAATAGAAGGTATAAAATGAAACAAAATTTGTATTTTCATGTTGATAGAAAAGTCCACAATTAAAGCATAATGATTGTGAATATTTTTGCTTCAAATAACATAGAATGAAAGAAAAACTGGTAAAAGCAAAAATAATGCTAAGAAACCACAATTGTTTTGGTAGATAGCATCATATCCCTCTCAAATTTTGATAGACAAAGTAGACTAAAAATCAAACAGACAATTTAAATAATAACAAAAAAGTCTTAAATATATAAACTATATATACATAAAATTATCACATATATAACTCTATACTTTAAAACAAGGAATTCAGCTTCCTTCCCATCCCCCCAGTATCCATGCAGTACTTATAAAAATTTGTTATACCCAACAGAGAAACAGATTCTACAGGAGTTAGATCTAAAGTTCAGTAGGTAAGGTAAAAACTGTGTAAACACAAAGCTACTCTTGAAAGTTCCTTAAATCACCCATGTTGTTGTTGCTAGGTGCCAATGAGTCAGTTCCAATCCTATGTACAATAGAAAGAAACACTGCCCAGTCCTGCACTATCCTCATAATCGTCACTATGTTTGAGTGCATTGTTTCAGCCACTATGTCAATCCATCTCATTGAGGGTCTTCCTCTTTTTTTCTAACCCTCTGGTTTTCCTAAGCATGACGTTCTTCTCCAAGGAATGGGCCCTCCTAACATATCCAAAGTATGGGAGATGAAGTCTCACCATCCTCACTCTTAAGGAGCATTTTAACTATACTTCTTCCAAGACAGATTTGTTCCTTTTTCTGGCAGTCCATGGTGTGTTCAATATTCTTTGCCAATACCATCTTTTAAATGCATCAATTCTTCAGTCTTCCTTATTTATTGTCTAGCTTTTGCATGCATATGAGGTGATGAAAATACCATATCTTGGGTGAGGCACACCTTAGCCCTCAAAGTGGCAACCTTGCTTTTTAACATTTTAAAGAGGTCGTTTGCAGCAGATTTGCCCCATGTAAATCACCCATAAAGAATAATATGAAAGTATATAATTTATCAACAAATGTAACACAGCTAGGCTTTCCTCCAGCACTGGATAAGTCACTGTTTTCTTGGATGAGAACCAGGTAAGTCAGTTGGCTGGTGTTCAGGAATCAGGTAGCACACAAAATATGTGCCTTCAGACATGGTGATTCTACATGAAGCATAAGAAGCCAAAGAGCTAGAACCATATTCAATCTTGGGCTTATGCCAATGAAATGGAAAAGCAACTGAAAGCACCTGCAGTATTTGTAGTTCTTTTGTGTGTCTTTTTGGACAAGCATGTGTAGTTGAATTTGCCTAATGTGAAAAAAAAAAGTTTGATGTGACTCAAAGGTGATATTCAAGATATTTAACAACATGGACAACTGATTCAAATGGACACTAGTCTAAGCACCGGAGAAACGTCCCAAAAAAACTCTGGCCAGGCCTTAACCCTTTAGTTGCTGAATCATTAGGAGCTTCAGAGGTCCTAAACGAAAAGCCAGTGTAGCCATGGTGACAGGGCAGGGTCCCCTCAGGTGGCTCCACACAGCAGCTATTTACAAAAGGACAAAGAATTATTTCACTTTTTTAACAACTGTTGCAGATTAACTAGTCCACGACAGTGGAATAGCAGCCCTGTTGTAATATGGTAGTACTATGACAGAGAAGGCATTCATGAGTGGCACAGATGTCTAAGTGCTCAACTACTAACCAAAAGCTTGGCTGTTCAAACCCATCCAGAGGTACCTCAGAAGACAGACCAGACATTTTGTTCTGAAAGGTCACAGCCTTGAAAACAAACCCTATAGAGCAGTTCTACTCTCCAGATGGGGTCATCATGAGTTGGAATCAACTCAACAGCAACTAACAAGAACATGACAGTCAGATACACATCCACACATACAGGCCTTCAACCCAATGAATTCCAACAAAAAGAACCCACACAATACTCCCATATCACCACACAACATTCCCACACCATAGCACAATAAACCAAATTTAACAATACATCATTAAAAGAAATAAATAAATAAACCCTCAAAGATCATAAAGCAGTCTTCTAAGCAATTATTAATTAGTGGGGAAAAAAATAAAAACTGAAATGACAGGATTTCTAGAAAACAAAAAATAAGAACCAAACATTGAAAACAGGTTTGAATCTAAACCTGCTTTTACAGGCAACTTTACAGCTTTAAATACTTACTCAAAACTCATGGCTGTCGAGTCAGATCTGACTCAGAGTGACCCCTCATTGGGTTTCCAACACAGCATCACTACAGAAGTAGATTGCCCAATCTTCTTTCCAAGGAGTGGCTGGTGGATTTGAACCACCAGCCTTCTGGTTAGCAGTCAAATGTGTTAGGCACTGTGCCATCAGAACTCCTCTTAAAAACTTACTATGATATAAATAATAATTTTATTTAATTGTTGTTGTTGTTATTATGTGCCATTGAGTTGGACCCAACTCATAGTGACCCCTCCTTGGGTTTCTGAGGTAATGATATAAATAAATCAAGTACTTTACTCAAGAAAAAAAAAAAAAAGAACTTTTAAGAACAGCAGGGAGACAGAAAAAATTAAGTAAGTATACTAATAAACTAAAAACAAACAAGCAAAAACCAATAGAATTCCAAGACCTGGTCCTTGGTGTGGGCAGAATTCACAATAACAAACTTGTGAAAATCTATTTAGAAACTAAAATTAGGAGTGAAATAGAAAGTAAAATAGGTCATGTGGAGAAGATGCTTTAAATGATAAGAAAATTCCATGTACAATTCTAGGCTAATATATTTGAAAATATATGTAAAATTATTTTATTAAACCCAAAACCAAATCCATTTCTGTCAAACTGATTCTGACAACTGGAAACCCTACAGATGAAAATTATTTTATTAGAAAAGATGAATTCCCAAATACATTTTATATATGAATTAACTCCAAAGAAACACAAAGCCTAGACCATCTCACCAAAATTCCACAGGATCAGCTGGTTCTGCTGATGAGTTTGCATAATATGACAATATTTTTTAAAAAGTGGATATTATCAGGTTTTTTTTTAAGCTGGTATATTCCAGTGATCAAACCTAAAATAAACAGCTGAAAAAAGAAAACTATTTTTCTCTCTTATGAAAAAGCAAAACTTCCAAATAAAATATTAGCAAATTAGTTCAGCTATTCATTAAAAGAAAGATTCATCTTCTTTGGACATATGGATTTATTCTCAGAAGGCAAAAATGTTTTAGTGATCACAACTGTATTAATAGACCATGTTATTAAATTCAAAGAGCCCTGGTGGCACAGTAGTTAAAGCTCCTGCCTGCCAACCAAAAGGTCTAAGGTGATGCAAACCTACCAGCCACTCTGAGAGAGAAAGACGTAGTGGTGTGCTTCTCTGAAGATTTACAACTTTGGAAATCCTATGGAGCTGTTCTATGCTGTCCTATAGGGTTACGATGACTCAGAAGTGATTCAACAGCAATAGGTTAGTTGATTCAGGAACAAAAGCACATAATTCTTTAGACAGATGCCTTTCTAAAGAAAGACCTTTGATAATATTCAAATTTGGTACCCAACATTACAACAATCAAATTTGTAACATGTTGGAAACCAAAATGTGATAAAGGATATCTACTTTAAATTGGAGTTTTCAATGAAGTTTTAAACAATAGAAGTTTTCCCATTGAAATCAGGAAAGATAAAAGTACCATATATCATCATTAGTATTTCATAATGGTCTGAAAGTTCTAACCTTTCAAGCAAGACATTAAGTAGAAATAATAAATACAACTATTGAAAATAAGATTCTATTTTTTATTGTCTACAGTGTGATCATGCACCTAGAAATTCCAAAAGAATCAATGTTCAATGTTCAAATTAATGAGATAGTCCTAAAAACTGGTTAGAATAAAATAAAGATAGAAAATCAGTAGCTTTTCTCTGAACAAGGAGTAGTCACTTAGAGGTATCATGATAAAAATATTCTTCTCAAAATATCAAATATATATAATACTTAAGAACAGGGCAACATGAAATGTGTAAGACCTATAAGAAAATATCTACAAAGTTATACCAAAAGATAAAGAAGAAAAGAAATTGAGAGATGTTGCATGTTTTAAGTGGGGAGGCAGAATGTTGGAAAAATGATAACTTTCTAAATTAATTCATAAATATAACATAATCTCTATCCAAATTTCAGTGGGTGGAGATCACAAAAGAAACCAAACCAATTGTGGTCACGTTGACTTGACTCTCAACCTCCGACTCTGTGTCAGAATAAAACTGTACAGCACAGAGTTTTCAATGTCTGCTTTTTAAAGTAGATTGCCAGCCCTTCTTCTGAGATATCTCTGGATGGACTCCAACTTCCAGTCTTTCAGTTAGCAGCTAAGTGTGTTAACCATTTTCACAACCCAGGGATTTCATGATAATGTAAGCACCCTGAAAATTCACAGAGGAAAACTTGGGGAATGTATTGTAATTCCCCAAGGTAGGGTATAAAATTTAATCTTATCTTGAAAATGTTAACAGTGGTCTTCTCCAGATGGTGGTATTATATGTACAGAATTAAACGATAGCATTTTAGAGTTGAATTCTTTTGAAGGAAAGCAAATAATCTATGCTCTGCACACTAATTTTTTAATTATAGAGTATCTTTTATCATGATGGTGTGTATAAAATATCTTCCCTGCCTTCAATGCTACATCTATTTTCACAAGAGATCATACGGCAAAAGCCAGAAAGCTTAGCCCTGCTGAACAGCAGAGCAATGCGGTGTGTGGTCAGAGACTAGGGAATCAGGCCAGCCTAAGTTTGAGTCCTAGATCTGCTACTTATTACTTATGTCACACAAGGCCATAAACAAGTTATTCAGCCTTGTTTGTCTCAAATTAGTCACTTGTAAAATGGAGATGATGATATAGTTTAAACTCAAAGTGTTGCCATGAGGATGGGTAAACACATAGATCTACATACGTGTGAAATTTTCTTAAAATAGATTATATGAATGATGTATTAATATTATGTGGCAAATAGTGGAATATTCAATAAATGGTTATGATAATAAAGGTGATGATGATTTATGATGCCAATGAAGGGAAGAGGGAATCCAATCCCCTGCAACATAGTCACAACTAGATCCTGCTGAGGAGTGATCCTGATTGAAGAGCCAATCACAGGGAAACACTTGAGACCACATTTATATTTTACATCTTGAGAAAATAAGGTCCAGAGAGTAAGCCAATGAATACTACCTAATACAATGGTAAACTCAGACAAGAATCTTTATTTATTTCACACAATTTTCATACCTTCCCATGTAATAAAAGACTAGAGAAGTACACATGGTGCAAAAATTGAAGCACAGTCATCACACATGTTTCTGAAAACTGAGAACTACCTTTCTCTTAATTCCTCACATTCTGGGTTGCATCGTTAAACCTTTCAGTCTCTACATTTTGGTTCTTCAAATGGACCTGATTTTCAGTAGGAGTCATGAAAAAAGTTTCAATTTGTGGTTTATTTAATGATCAACCCTGTCTCCATAGAAGGATGGCACATATTTATAATCTAAGGTCACAATAGAAAACAAGGCTATTGATTTACTGTAAAAACTGAAGTCCCATCTATCTGAATTCAGAATTTTAAAATATGACTATTTTGCCTAAGCCTTGGATTTCATTTTTTGAAATTGTTCAGATTGCTAATTTTTAAATGAATTTAAAACTTAGTCACATTGACTTTTGTTCTTAGATTGTGTTTTATAGAAAATGTTCAAAGAAAGGCAAATTTTTGCTACAATGTGTGGCTTGAAATGAAAACTAAACTGCTAAAGTCAATGTAACTAATCTCAAAATTTTAATGATTGAAAAGGAGTGACACTCAAATGTCAATTTAGAAGGGAATAACTATATACATCTAATAGATCCCCCAAGCTCTTATAGAGCTTCAAGTATGTGGGCAGTAAATGTCATAGAATACATGAGATGAAGTTATGTATTCAAAGTATACATAATATTAATATCAATACAATAATAGTTTGAAATAGTAATACTTCATCAATAGAACATTCTCTTTCTAGCAAACATGCTTCACTATAGTACTGATGAAAATCAAAGTTATAAAGTTTATGATTTAAAATATATCCCTTTTACTCTTAAAAACATCTTTCAGATCTCCACTCAAAATCTTACCATTCTTCGCATACAAGAATTTGATTATCTGGTTTACAGGTTATAGCAAATGTAAGAAACAAATCAGCCTTCCATGCTTCATATTTTAGTTTTAAACTGAACTTCCAGACCTCTGGTAAAATGGCGGAATAGGCATATAAGCTACACAGACCCACTTCAACAAAGAAAAGAGAAACCAATTGACACAGATACAGAAGATAATCCTGCAGCCCTGAGCTTTGAAAGGAAGGATATAAAAGTGGATTAAACACCAACTAGGAGAAGAATCTGAATGAAAACAGTGAATAAGGAGATAAATGGAGCTGCAGACTGTCAACTGTCCTAACGGCACACACAGCCTGAATATTTCCAAGTGGTGTTAGGACCAGAGAATTCACCTAATAATCAGCCATGCTCACCAAGGGCTTCATGGACTAAAGTACGGGTAGCTGATGACTGAAAAGGGAAACAGTAAAGAAGGAGACAAACTGAGCTGTGGACTTCCAGTTGTCCGGAGGGCATGGCCATTTTAAATGGTTTACAAGCAGCAGCTGGGTGCAGCTATTTTTAATGTTTACAAGTGGCAGCCATTTTTTTTTTAATATTTAAAGTGACAGAACTCTCATTCAGATTCCAGGGACTAATAAATATGCTCCACTTGCCAAAGACAGCACAGATATATGGGAAGCTGATGACTGGAAGAGAGACAGGTGGTAAGTACATAAGTGCTGCCAACTAGCAAATAGAGGAGCACAGTACCATGCTTACTCACATACATCCAAACAAAATAAAGAAAATTAAATCTTGGGAAAATCACTCCAACATACAATCACCAATTAAATATAAACACAAAATTGTCAAAATGTCTTGGAGACAAGAGACAATTACCGTCCACACAAAGAAGCAAGATAAAGCAGTACAAACAAGACACCAGGATACAGACCCAGAACACATTCCTGAGGAAGAAGCAGCATTGGAACTCCCTGATAAGGAATTTGAAAGAATTATATTTAGGTACTTAATTGGATTGAGAGATAGATCAAGGAAAACATGGACAAAATTGAGGAAAACAGAGAAAACCCTAGAACAATTTTGGAAGAAAATACAAGAACAAAATGACAAAATTAATGAAAAATTAGAAATGATGCAAAATATACAGACAGAAATCCAGAAGATTAATATTAAATTCTCAGAAATAGATAATACATTGAATGGAAAAGGAATAGAATAAGATCAATGGAAGATAGAATTAGTGAGATTGAAGACAAATACCTGAATACTTCTTTGGAAAGGGATCAATCAGAAAAAATATCAAAGCAAACTGAAAAAGCCTAAGGTTCATGTGGGATACAATCAAAAGGAACAACTTACATGTAATCGAAATTCCAGAACAGGAAGAGACAAATGAAACCACAGGGAAAATTGTCCAAGATTTGTTGGAAGAGAATTTCCCTGGTATGATGAAAAATGAGAATAAATCCATTCAAGAAGTCCAACAAACCCCAAACCAGATAGACCCCAAAAGAAAATCACCAAGACATATCATCATCAAACTCACCAAAACCAAAGACAAAGAAAGAACCCTGGAAGCAGCACAGAAAAAATGAAAAGCTTTGATTTCTCTGCAGAAAACATGCAAGCAAGAAGGCAATGGGATGGTATATATAAAACCCTGAATAAAAAAATTTCCAACCAAAAATTATATATGCAGCAAAATTTTCTCTCAAATATGATGGTGAAATAAGGATATTTTCAGATAAGCAGAAATTGAAAGGAATTTGTTTAAACTAGACCAATCATACAAGGGGAGCTCTGGTAGCATAGTGGCTAAGACACTTGCCTGCTAACCAGACGGCTGGCGGTTCAAAGCCACCAGCCACTCCTCGGAAGGAAGGTTGGGCAATCCTACTTTCGTAGTGATACTGCCTTGGAAACCCAAGGAGGGGTCGCTATGAGTCAGGTTTGACTCGACGGCACATAACAACAACAACAACAACAATCATACAAGAGATGTGAAAGAGAGTCCTTTGGACAGAGAACCAACAACAGCAAACAACAACCGACCATTAACACACATGATGACATAACCCAGAAACCAACCCAGTTATGGAAGCATTCAAAGTAAATAAGCCTACAAGATTGTAAGCAGAGAGCCAGAGACATCAATTGGCAAATGAGGACCAACTACAAACAAAAAAAGGGAAAAAATTGTGTAGTTACAGAACTTCTAAATGGTGGGAAAGTGAAGGCAGTTGCAAGATAGAATGGACTGTTCTACACTTGTGAAAAAAATTATAAATTAGAGGGTAACCTCAAAGAAAAATGATAAACTTTCACATCAAATTTAAAAAGAGGACAAGCATAAATATTAAGCAAATACTAAAAAAATAACGATGAAGGAAGTGATAAGATGATTCATAAACAAAATCAGCTCAGCACAGAAAATTATGTAGAACAAAGAAACGAGGAACACCATGAAAAAAACACACAAAAAATGACACCAATAAATTCATAATTGTCAATAAATACATTGAATGTCAATGGATTAAATGCACCACTCAAAGACAAAAAGTTGCAAAATGGATAAGAAAACATAACCCATCAATATGCTGTCTACAAGAGACACACCTTAGAGACAAAGTCAAAAATAGACTAAAAATCAAAGGTTGGAAAAAGATATATCAAGCAAATGGGAACCATAAAAGAGCAGGAGTGGCAATATTAATTTATGATCAAATTGACTTCTGATCAAAAGACAAAAACCTCCATAAGAGACAAAAAAGAACATTGAATAATGATTAAAGGACTGATTGAACAAAAGGACATCACCATAATAAATATCTATGCACCCAAGAAAAAAGCCCCAAAATACATAAATCAGACTTTAAACAGAAGTGAAAAGACAAATAGATGCCTCCACAGTCATAGTAGGAGACTTGAATACACCACTTTCAATCAAAGATAGAACAACTGGAAAGAAACTCAACAAAGACAGAGAAGAAAAAACAATACAGTTCACCAACTTGACCTTATAGACATCTACAGAGCACTTCACCAAGCAACATAATATACATTCTTTTCCAGTGCACATAGAAGATTCTCCAGCATAGACCATATGTTAGGCCACAAAGCAAGCCTTAATAAATTTAAAAACATTGAAATACTATAAAGCATCGTCTCAGGTCACAATGTTATCAAATTAGAAATCAACAATAGGAAGATCAACGAAAAAGAGCAAACACATGGCAACTGAACAACACTCTCCTTAAGAAAGACTGGGTAAGAGAAGAAATAAAAAATGAAATTCAAAAATTCCTTGAATCAAACGAGAATGAAAACACAACATACCAAAATATTTGGGAC
>NW_006921792.1:2254793-2267728 GCF_000298275.1 Orycteropus afer afer | reverse complement strand
ACGTGCTCGTGGATAGGAAGATTGAATATTGTGAAAATGTTGATACTACCCAAAGCAATCTATATATTCAATGCAATCCCAATTCAGATCCCATCTGCATTCTTTAAGGATATGGAAAAAACAATCACTAATTTTATATGGAAAGGAAAGAGATCTTGGATAAGCAAAGAACTATTGAACAAGAATGAAGTAGGAGGTCTCACACTGCTGGATCTCAAAACCTACTATACACCCACAGTAGTCAAAACTGCCTGGTATTGATACAATGACAGATACCTAGACCAGTGTAACCCATAAATAGATCGAGAACTCATAAATAGATCCATTGACCTATGGTCAGCTGACTTTTGACAAAGGGCTGAAATCCATTACATGGGGAAGAGATGGTCTCTTTAACAAATGATGTTGGCAAAACTGGATATCCATTTGCTGAAAAATGAAACAAGATCTGTACCTCACACCATACACAAAAACTAACTCCAGATGGATCAAAGACTTAAATGTGAAACCTAAAACTATAAAGTTCCTCAAGGAAAAAATAGGGGCAAATTTAGGGGCCCTCATTTATGGCATAATAGATTATCAAGCATAATCCAAAATGCACAAACAGCAGAAGAGAACTAGATGAATGGGACCTTCTAAAAATTAAATTTTATGTGTTTCCAAAGACTTCTCCAAAAGAGTCAAAAGAGAGCCTACAGATTGGGAAAAAATATTTGGCAATGACATATCTGACAAGGGACTTACTCTAGAATTTATAGAAAACTTCAACACCTCAATAACAAAAAGACAACTAATCCAATTAAAAAATGGGCAGAAGACATGAATAGACACTTCACTAAGGAGGATATTCAGGTAGCCAAAAAACATATGAAGAAATGCTGATAATCATTAGCCATTAGAGAGATGCAAAACAACAATGAGATGTCATCTTGCCCCAGCACTAGTAGCAAAATTCAACAAAACAGAAAATAACAAATGCTGGAGAGGATGCAGAGAGATTGGGACTCTCATGCACTGCTGGTGGAACTGTCAAATGATACAACCATTGTGGAAAGCAGTATGGCAATTCCTTAAAAAGTTGGAATTAGAAATACCATTTGATCCAGAAATCCCATTACTAGGTATATATCCTAAAGAAGTGAGAGCCAGGACAAGAACAGATGTATGCACACCATGTTCATCACAGAACTATTTACAATAGCAAAAAGATGGAAACAATCTAGGTGCCCACCAACAGAAGAATGGATAACCAAACTATGGTATATACACACAATGGAATACTAGACAACCCTAAAGAATAATGTAAAATCTGCAAAACACCACAGAATGTAGATAAACTTGGAGGACATCATGCTGAGTGAAATAAGTAAATCACAAAAGGACAAATATTGTATTAGTTCATTATTGTAAAATGTCAAGGAAAGGTTTATATATGGAGGGAAACTTTCTTTGCTGGTTATTATGGGTGGGAGAGGAGGGTAGGAAACACTGCAAAATAAAAATAAAAATAAACCCTGAATTGCTAATCACTATTGTCTTAGCCAATAATTCCACATACAAGATAACCATGTCTCACTCCCAGCTCTGGGCTGTGTTGCCAAAGAAAATTCCACAGTGTATATCAATGGTTCCCCAGTGGTGTTTTGTGTAACCAGTGGCATTCTTTTTTCAACAGAAATTGTATATATAATTTATAAGCTATATACAGGTACAGCTACTCTAATTGAAGTTGGGGTGCAGTAGGAGTGAAGGACCCCAAGACTCCCAAACATGAGACACCCTTACCCCCTGTGGCAGGCATTCTTTATTCTATCCCTCACAGTGAAGTCTAAGTGATAAGGGGAGGTCTAGAGATAAATGAGGAAGCTATATTTTTTCAGGTACTACTTGATTATAAAATGACTACATCATAAAGCCTAAATGTGACTTCACTTTCCATGAGGTTCATTCCTGATTTATGTTCAATGATCCTGTTTGAGAAGTTTATTTTTCCTTCTCAATTCTCATGATACTAGGGAGGTTGTACAAGTGGTTTTATCTTTAAAGATAATAACTAACGGACCTTAAAATCTCTCTCTCTCTTTCTCTCTCTCACTCAATAAGAAATGTATACGGTTAACTCTGGTTGCTGGATTTAAAAAATTATTTTTCTGTATAGTCACATTTTTCTACATAAACATAAGTTATTTTTATAATCAGAGAAAATACACATTTTAAGGGAGGTAAAGAACACAAATGCTATAGTTTAAGTATTTATCCAGAGTTCCCATTTATGTAGCATTTTTAATTCCTAAACATTTTAAATCAGCTGAATACTGTGAGAAAAATATTTCTCACTATCTCTCCTTGTCTTATTTAAGTAGGTTATCTGAATGTCTCAATAAATAATTCCTGGGAAAAAGAGACCTCAAATAAGCAAAGCACTACTAAAGAAGAACAAAGTATGAAGCCTCACACTTTCCAATCACAAAACCTACTCTATAGCCATGGTTGTCAAAACAGCCTGGTACTGGTACAAAGACAGATAGATCAAGGGAACAGAATTAAGGAACCAGAAGTAAATCCATCCATTTATGGACAGCTGATGTTTGTCAAAGGGCTGAAACTCCTAAAATGGGGAAGAGAGACTCCTTAACAAATGGTGCTGGCAAAACTGGATATCCATTTGCAGAAAAATGAAATAGGATCCATATCTCTCATTATACAAAAATGAACTCCAGATGGATCAAAGACCTATATTTAAAACCTAAAACTATAAAGAGCATCAAAGAAAAAATAGGGACAAATTTAGGGGCCTTAATACACTATCAAGCATAACTAAAGACACACAAACAGCAGAAGACAAACTAGATTACTGGGACTTCCAAAAAATTAAACCCTTATGTGCATCAAAAGATTTCACCCAAAGAGTGAAAAGATAACCTACAGAATGGGAACAAAAATTTTCAGGAACAACAAATCAGACCAGGGACTAATCTCCATTTACAGGACACTTCAATGCCTCAAAAACAAAACACAAATAATCCAATTAAATAGTGGGTGAAAGACATGACCAGACACTTCACCAAAGAAAACATTCAGGTGGCCAACTAATACCTGAAGAAATGTTCACAGTCATTACTCATTAGAGAGATGCAAATCAAAACAACAGTTAGCAATAGAAATACCATACGATCCAGCATTACCATTACTAGATATTTATTCTATAGAAATAAGAGCTATGACATGAACAGATACATGCATACTCATGTTCATTACAGCACTATTCATGAAAGCAGAAATATAGAAACTACAACCTAAATGTCCATCAACAAATGAATGGATAAACAAACTATGATACGTACACACAATTGAGAACTACTCAACATTAAAAAGTAATGATGAAGACTGGGAAGATGGCATCATACCTATTACTTGCATGTTTGATACCTCTTCCAAATTAATTCCTGAGTAATTAGTAAAGTGGATAGAAATAATGATACTGGAGTTATGAGCAACTAAGGAGAAGATAAAATATCAAGATTTAGTGAAGGTGGAAAAAAAGAGCAAATAAAACAACTGAGAAAAATAAACGAACATGCCTAGGCAGCAGAGACAGAGATGGAGAGGACTCATTAGAAATACTAAAGAGCTCAGTGGAGGGAGGGAGGGAGGAAAAAAAAATCATGGAACACACAGAGGCATTGGGGACTCAGAATACCTACACCAGGAGTTTTTGGCTGTGACCTTGGGCTCTGAGTGAGTACAATAATCTTACTGAGAAACAGATCAAGAGCTCCCTAGGCTTGCGCTGCCACAGAGTACAGAAAGGAGTGGGAGAAAGAGAGAAACTCCATCCAAGTAGGTGGAGCTCTGGAGCAAGCGCATGGCAATGGGCTGGGGTTCAACTCTTCCATGACCTTTTTAGCACAGAGTGGACCCAGGTACTGGGGTTTTGCAACTTCTCAAAACAAGCAGAAAGTAGTGTCCCTCTACCCACTGGGGTCTCTGTCAATTTGAACCATAGGTCTTTGATTGACAGTAGGATGTCATCATTACTAGACGTCTCAGAAAGACACAGACAACCCTGCCTGTGCCTGCATCACTGACTGAACTATCTTGCCCCAAATGCTGAAAACGCCTTCTACCTTTCTATCTGGGGGCTTACTTCTGGCACCCTTTTTTTCTTTTCTTTTTTCTTTTTCTTTCTTCCTTTTTCCCCCTGCTTCATCCAATAGAATGAATACATTAAACCTCCACCAGGCAACAAGAGCTATTACACTGAACACCTCACCCAATAGACAGGTAACATCAATAGCTCCTGAGCCACAGAATCAAAGACAGATGGTAGACAACACCTGCTCATCTGAACTTCAAATTCTCTTCACAATGAACAGAGACATGCACCCACATCCTCACCAGTGATTCCACCAACACAAACAGAGCTGGACAGTGACCCCATAGAGCTGAGTTGATAACCAAAGAAGTACACCTGCTCCACAATTTTGGATATAGTAAAATCCAGGTGAAACACTTCAATACACAACTAACAATTAAAGACAACAACTTCAAAATGTCTAGGAAATAACAGACAACCTCAAATTAAAAAACAGGACAAGGCAATAGAAACAAAAGCCCAGGCTAAGAATTATCTATCATGGAAGAAGAACAAACAATAGAACTATCTGAGAAGGAAATCAGAATACGCACACACACACACACACACACACACACCAAGAGCTCAAGGAAACCATAAATGGAAACAATGAGAAGACAGACAGTACTCTGGAAGAATTCAGGAAAATCATTCAAGAACAAAATAACAATATAAACACACAATGAGAACTCATACAAAAACAGCAATTAGAAATCCAGAAGATGAAAACTAAAATTACAGAGACAGACAACACAGTGGAAAGACGAAACAGTAGATTAGAAATGGCTGAAGAATGTATTTCCCAACTAGAAGACAAATCCCTTGATGCCAGCCTGAATGAAGAAAAATCAGAACAAAAATTTAGGAGAAATGAAGAGAACCTAAGAGTTATATGGGATAACATGAAAAGAAACAACATGCACCTGATTGGAATACCAGAATAAGAAGAGACAAAACAAACCACTGACAAAATTGTGGAAGACTTGGTAACAGAAAATTTCCCTCATATCATGAAGGAAGAAAATATATCTGTCCAAGAAGGTCAATGAACCCTATACAGGACAGATCCCAAGAGAAAGTCACCAAGACATATCATAATCAAACTCTCCAAAACCAAAGACAAAGAAAGAATCTTGGGAGCAGCTCAGGAAAAATGAAATGTTACATGCAATGGACAACCAGTAAGACTAAGTTCTGATTTCTCAGCAGAAACCATGCAGGCAAGAAGAAAATGGGATGACATATCTAAAACTTGAAGGAAAAGAACTTCAATCAAGAATTATATGCCCAGTCAAATTATCCCTAAAATATAAGGGTGGAATCAAGATATTGTCAGACCAACAAAAATTAAGGGAATTTGTGAAAAACAGACCAACCCTACAAAAAACACTGAAGGTAGTCCTTCCAATAGAGAACCCAGAATAGAGAAGAAAAACAAATTAAAATCAGCACACTTGACATCACCAGTTAGAAACCAAAACAGAAATAGATGTTCAAAATAAGCTCATAAAATAAGGTACACAAAGAAATAAGAGAGTCAATCTGCAGATGACACCAGCAAGAAAGCAAATAGAAGGAATAAAAGTTTTAATTATAAAACTTCCAATTGGAGAGGGAGACAGAACAATGTCTTTATAGAACTGTCTTCTCCAAACTAAGGGAGATAAGAATTTACTTCAAGATAATCACAATGAAAATTAACAATCCTCCTAAGCAAACTCAGAAGGATGAAAAACACATGGACTTAATAAGCACAAAACCAACAAGAAAAAAGAAGAAACACTTGATAACAAAATGAGCTCAGCACAGAAAAATACTTGAAATAAGGAAATCACCAACAACACAACAAAAGATACAATAGAATGGCAGCAATAAATTCACATCTATCACTAATTACACTCAATGTGAAAGGACTAAATGCATCAGTCAAGACAAAGAGAGTGGCAGATTGGATAAGAAAAGAAGACCCATTGATATACTGTCTGCAAGAGACCCACCTTAGACACAAGATAAAAACAAATTAAAAATTAAGGGGTGGAAAAATATATACCAAGCTAATGGCAACCAAAAAAGAGCAGGAGTGGCAACATTAATTTCTGATAAAATAGACTTCAAGGTGAAAAATAGCATACAGGACAAAGAAGGACGTTATATGATGCTAAAAGATCAACTGACCAAGAAGACATTGCCATAATAAATATCTACGCACCCAATGAAAGTGCTCCACAACATATAAAACAAATATTAACTGAATAGAAAGGAAAAATAGACAATTCTACAATAGTAGTAGGAGATTTTAACATACCACTTTCAAGGAGGGACAGAACAACTAGGGAAGAAACTCAACAAAGATACAGAAGAACCCAACAACACAATCAACCAACTGGACCTCATAGACATATACAGAGCACTCTACCCAATAAAAGCACAATACACATTCTTCTCCAGTGCACATAGATCATTCTCCAGAATACACCATGTGTTAGGACACAAAGCAAGCCTCAATAAATTAAAAAATATTGAAATATTACAAAGCATCTTCTCAGATTGTGATATTATAAAATAAGAAATCAATAACAAGAAAATCAAAGAAAAAAAATATCAAATATGTGGACTGAAAAACTACTGGGTAACAGAAGAAATAAAGTGTGAAATAAAAAAATTCCTAGAAAGAAATGAGAATGAAGACACAACATACCAAAACCTTTGGGACACAGAGAATCGAGTACTCAGAGGTCAATTTATAGCAATAAATGCTCACATCAAAAAAGAGGAAAGAACCAAAATCAGCACTTTAACTCAACAACTCCATCAATTAGAAAAAGGGCAACAGAAAGAAACCTACAGTATCCAGAAGTAAGGAAATAATAAAGATCAAAGCAGAAAGAAACCAAGCAGAAAACAAAATAAAATAAAACAAAAAAATAGAGAAAATCAACAAAACAAGAAGCTGGTTTTCAAAAAGATTAACAAAATTGTCAGAACACTTGCAAATGTAACAAAGGAAAAGAAAGAGAAGATGCAAATAACATGAATAATAAATGAAAAGGGTGACATCACAACAGAACCAACTGGAATAAAAAAGATAATAACAGAGTATTATGAAGAACTGTAGTCCAACAGATTTGAAAAACTAGAAGAAATGGACAAGTTTCTAGAAACACAAGACCTACTTAAACTATCCTAGTTGGAGAAACAATACTTGAACAGACCCATAACAAAAGAAGAAATTGAGCAGGTCATAAAAATTTCCCACAAAAAAGTCCTGATCCAGATGGCTTCACTGGAGAATTTTACCAAACATGCAGGGAAGAGTTGACACCCATTCCTGTTAGAACTGTCAGCAAAATAGGGATAGAAGGGAAAATCTTCAACAAAATAAAGGGCATATTTGCAAAGCCAATGGCCAACATTATTTTCAATGGAGAAAGACTCAAAGCATTCCCCTTATGAATGGGAACCAGACAAGGATGACCTCTATCACCACTTCTATTTAACATTGTATTGGAAGTCCTAACCAGGGCAATAAGGTAAAAAAGAGAAATAAAAGGCATCCAAATTGGCAAAGAGGAAGTAAATCTATCTCTATTTGCAGATGACATGATCCTATACATAGAAAACCCAAGACACTCAGCAAAAAATTACTAGGACTAATAGAAAAGATTCAGCAAACTAACAGGATACAAGGTCAACATATAAAGATCACTTGGATTCTTCTACATCAACAAAAAGTCCTCTGAAAAGGAAACAAGGAAAACAATACCATTTATAATAGTCACTATGAGTCATGTCTGACTCGACGGCACACAACAACAACAACCAAAAAGGTAAAAATATTTAGGAATAAATCTTACCAGAGACACAAAAGACCTATACAAAGAAAATTACAAAATGCTAATAAAAAGCAACTACAAGGGATCTACATATATGGAAGAACTTGCCTTGTTCGTGTATAGGAAGACTGAATATTGAAAATGTCAATATTACCCAAAGCAATCTATACATTCAATGCAATCCCAATCCAGATACCATCAACATTTTTTAAGGACATGGAAAAAACAATTATTAATTTCATATACAAAATAAAGATACCATGGATAAGCAAAGCACTGCTGAAGAAGAAAAATGAAGTAGGAAGTCTCATACTTCCAGATCTCAAAACCTACTATACAGCCATGGTAATTAAAACAGCATGATATTGGTACAATGATAGACAGATAGACCAATGGAACACAATCAAAAACCCAGAAATAGGCCTATTCACCTATGGACAGCTGATCTTTGACAAAGGATCAAAACCCATTAAATGGGGGACAGATAGCCTCTTTAATATATGGTGCTAGCAAAATTATATATCCACTTGCAGAAAAATAAAACAAGACCCATACCTCACCCCATACACAAAAATGAACTTAAATTGGGTCAAAGACTTAAAAACCCAAAACTGTAAAGCTTATCAAAGACAAACTAGGTGCCAATCTAGGGGCCCTAATCTATGGTGTAAATAGACTGTCAAACATAATCCAAAATGCAAAGGCAGTGGAAGAGAAGATAGATGACTGGAACCTTTTAAAATTAAATACTTATGTACATTGGAAGACTTCTTCAAAAAGATAAAAAGACAACCTACAGATTGGGAAAAAATATTTGCTTATGACATATCTGACAAAAGATGTATCTCCAAAATTTATAGAAAACTTCAACACCTCAACACCAGAAAGACAAACAACCCAATTCAAAAATGAGCAAGGGACATGAACAGACACTTCACTAAAGAAGATATACTGGTGGCCAACAAACACAAGAGGAAATGCTCATCACAATCAATAGCCATTAGAGAGACACAAATCAAAACAACAATGAAATATAATCTCACCCCAGCAAAAATAGCAAAGTTCAACAAGACAGAAAACAACAAATGCGGTGAGGTTGCCAAGAGATTGGAACTCTCATATACTGCTAGTGGGACTGCAAAATGGTATAACCATTATGGAAAATGATATGGTGTTTCCTTAAAAAACTTAAAATAGAAATACCATGTGATCCAGTAGGAGCTCTGGTAGCATAGTGCCTAAGGCACTTTACTGCTTACCAGAAGGCTGGCGGTTCAAATCCATCAGCCACTCTTCAGAAGGAAGATGGGGCAATATACTTCCACAGTGCTACTGCCTCGGAAACCCAAGGAGGGGTCGCAATGAGTCAGGTCCAACTCAACAGCACATAACAACAACAACAAGGAATGGGGAGGTATGTACTCCTTAGAACAATCAACCATTTGAGATGAAAAGGAGAGCAGTTGCCCAAGGACAAAGTTCAGAAGTGAGGAAGGGATAGAAAAGAAGTATTGAAACTGGAAACACGAGGAAGAAACGGGATAAGTGATATTGTGTTGTAGATATTGCAATCAAAGGCAAGAAACAAAATGAAATATTGTTGGTATGAACTGCTGAATAGTAAACTAATCTGCTCTGTAAACCTTAAGCCAAATCACAGTAAGAAATTAAAAATAAATTTTTTCTAAGAGATTGTCTCTGTAATCTTTTTTTCCTCTGTAATAAACCTGTATTAATGCATATCACAATACTTATAGACATTTTATATACTCAAACAGCAATTCGTGTTAGTGTGGGCTCTTTTATTTTTTTGTTTATACTCTAAGTGATAGCAATTTAAGAATAAAATAATCATCAAAGAATATCTCTGAAACCACAAAGACAATACATTTAATGCTCTTTTTGGAGCACTCAAAATAAAAATCATTTTTTAAAATATAACCTTACTAATAAATCCTTCTTTAAACACTGGATCAGATCAATCCAAACACAGTGAGAATAAATGGTTTTAAAGGAACAATTTTAGTTTTGTTAACATTTCGATATACATCATTCATTTTCCCCCTAGGTTATATATAGAGAGAGAAACTGCAGAAAACAACATAAATATAGTTTGGTTTTTTTTTTGTTGTTGTTTTGTTTTGTTTTAAATTGAAATCAAATATAGTCTCATATTCTAAATTTTTACTTAATCTTGTAACTTTTTTTTTTTTTTTAATTGTGGTTTAGGTGAAAGTTTACAAAGCAAATTAATTTTCCTTTTCTTATAACATTTTAAAGGTTCTTCTTGCTCTATGTTGTCAAATTTCTTTCTAAAAAGCTGGTGTTTGAGAGTGATTATTTCACCAACCTAGGTCATGCATATTTGAGGACACAGTCCTGTGGGGTTACTGTGAAATAAGAATTGACCTGACGTCAATGAGATCATATCTAAATGGCATCTTGTAATTTTTCATTTTGAAGCATGAACTTTTATACATGCCTATCCATTTGCATTTAATCCTTTTATGAGTTATTTGTTCCTGTCTTTCTTTTTATATTGGTGTTTTGATTTTTTTCTATCAATTTCAATGAGCTATTATTACACAAGTATTTTAATCTTTTATTTGCCATGTTTGTTGCATGTAGTTTTCTGATTTTGTTCCTTGCCTTTTAGTTTTGCTTACTGTTGAGTTTACAGGTTGAAATATTTTCATAGTCAAATGTATGGATTTTTATTTTTGTGATTTCTTCCTTTGGTTTTAAACTTGCAAAGTCCTCCTCCATATGACGATTCAATAAATATTCACTTCCACCTTCTTCCTTTTAATGGCTTGACTTTTTTACATTGACCCTTTAATCTATTTGGAATTTATTTTGTGAATTGTAAAAGATGAGATTTTTATTTACTATTATTATTATTATTTTACATTTCAGTTTTTTATTGAATTTACAATAAAGGAAGTTGTGAATGGGCAGAAGTACTGAGTGTCAGAACACATATTAGACACTGGGGAGAGAAAAATTAAACTAGTAAGGCGGGAGTGAAAGAGAGTCAGAGGGAGCCTTGTCCACCTTTCAACATCAAATCTAGAAATCTAGGGGTTAGCAAAGGGCTAGGAAAGAGGAGAAACAGACAATCTCTTCAGTCTGTCCTCCTCCCTAGGGCTGGGAGTTAGGATGCCACTGAGCAAGTAGTTCAGAGCAGAAGGTTCGATCATCCCATATCCAGATGTCAGTTCTCCTCCATGCATCCTCCTCAAGAATGGCCAGTTGGGCCTTAGTCAACAGAAGGGGAGGCGCTGAGAGAGAGGGGTCTAGGAATAAGGAGGGTCAGGAGAGAACCTGATAATTATTCTCCTCTGACTGGAGGTAGGTACGGAGACACAGCTCAAATACTAAGCAGCCAGGCAGAGAAGATGGCTAGAAACAGGAAGAGGAAGTTCTGGCAACTAGAGGCTAGGTGGCCCTGTCCCAGATACACACCTGAGCCTCGATGGAAAGGCTCATGGTGTATTGAAGACGGTGTTGAAAAAGGCAAAGGGAAAAGAACCAACACCAAATGAGAAGTGAAAGCCCCCAGTATGCCAAATGGCTGGAATGCCCTTCTGCTCTCTGTAGCTGGTCTTTGGTCCTGAGGATGAGGTGGAGTTTTCAATCTGGGATCCTGGGGCTTCCACCTCCCTTGCCCCTAAGGTGGAACAACCTGCTCTCTGCTGATCCCAGCTTTACACACTGGGCACTCTTGTCTCTCAGCTGGTGTCTCCAGCCACTGATGAAGACAGAGCCAACAGTATAAGTAGCCACCCACCCTGACTACAGCTGCTCGAGCAGTCTCCAGACATATATTGCATTCAAAGGTTGTGGCCGCCCAGTCCCTTTCACAGTTTGGCCCTTCGCACGGGGGCCCAGTCTTCCCCTGCTGCTGCTACGGCCAATTCTATTTTGTCTGAGATGAGATTTTTAAACAATACTTTTTCCAATGAGAAAACAAATTTTCCCAGAACTGTTATCCTTTTCCCATTGAGTTGTGTCCTCTATAAAGTACTAAAATTTTATGAACTTGAGTCTAGCTCTGACCTTGCTCTTATGTTGATCAATACTCTTGAAACTGAACCCCATACAGATTTGGGCTCAAACATGGCAACATTTGTGGGGATGGTACAAGACTGGGCAGTGTCTCTTCTGCTGTACATAAGGTTGCTGTGAGTTGGAACAACTTGACCACACATAACAACTCTGCCTTAAGATCTAGTAGATTTATTCCTAAGAGATTATTCTTCTTTTTCAGAAATTTCTCAGCTATTCTTTCTACTTAATTATTATTATTATTATTATTATTATTTTATTGTGCTTTGAGTGCAAATTTACAAAGCAGATTTGTTTTACATTCAACAGTTCATGCATTTGATTTCAAGCCCCATTACCAACCCCAAACATAAAAATCTCTCCTCTCCTCTCCTCCTATCACTGTGACTACCCCTTCCCTGTGCCCTTTGAACTATGCATTCCTTTCTGTCCAGCTTTCCCTCCATGTGAATGCTGTACCTGTTGTGTCTCATGGCTGATTGCTCTAAGGGGTACAATTCCCTAGAGTAGGTAGGTACATTGCCCTGGGGTAGGTGTTCTGCATCTAAGTCTTTCCACTGTTGGGCTGAGAACCAATCCATGGGAATAAATCCATTTCTAGGCCTGAAAGGTAACCCGGGGCCGTAATCTTGGGGGTTCCACCAGATTCTATCCGACCAGTAGTTCTGGTCATTCTGTTTTTGAATTTATTTCCACATTTTTCCTCCCACTCAATCAAGATCTCCAGTTTTGATCCCTTTCCAAGTGGTTGGCTTTGGTAGCCAGGGACCATCTAGCTCTTCTAGTCTCAGAGCCATGAAGGCTGAGGTCCTCGTAGTCTATCTTATCCTTGGACTAATTGTTTCATAATGCCTAAGGCACTTGACTGCTAACCAGAAGGCTGGTGGTTCAAACCC
>NW_006921792.1:2225879-2253540 GCF_000298275.1 Orycteropus afer afer | reverse complement strand
AGCGACCCCTCCTTGGGTTTCCCAGGCAGTATCACTACGGAAGTAGATTGCCCCATCTTCCTTCCGAGGAGTGGCTGGTGGGTTTGAACCGCCAGCCTTGTGGTTAGCAGTCAAGTACCTTAGGCACTATGCTAACTACTATCTGGCTTTTTTTTTTTTTTTTTTTTCAGAGTGGTATATGCATGGTGAAGTGCAAAGTGGATTTGCCTTGAAGAAAATAGAGGCAACCGAAGGAAAAGAAGATAAATGAAAAGGCTGGAGAGGAACTTCATCTTAAAAACAGAGTCTACTAGTGAATTTTACAGTTTTGCTGTGCAGTATAGTGTAAAACACACATCATCTCCCTTGACCCACTAAAAACTGTGTCACTCACAAAACATTCTGGAGTTAGATCTGTCTTGCATTTGTTTGGCAACTGAAATTGCTCAGTCTTGTATCTAAATAGAAGTGGGTAGAGAGAGCTGTTTATGGGAATTCAGTCAAATCTGAGGTACGTTTACAATTCTTGACACAGAAATCCCTCCACTGATTCAGCCCCAATACCAATGCCAATCTAGCAGCATACCTTCATTCCTCCATGCATCTATCTGTCCTGTCTCTTGTTAAAAATGCCCTTCTGCTCTTTTACTGCATTTGAAAGTCAATGAAGCCTGATTTCTCCAGAGTGAATCATTTTCTCTCAGATGCAGCACTGTACTGTGCTTGCCCTGTACTTCTATGGACACTTTGGTACAGTCTGTTCTTTTTGTCATTTGTATGTATGTCTACCTTCAACTCTCACCATGACAGCAACTTCTTTCTATATCTGCTAAATATCTGACCCAGTGCTGGCCACAGAATGTGTACTCAAAAAATATTTAGAGAATAGAATGTGATGAGAAAGGATGAGATGTGTCAGATAGAATAGTGTTGGATGGGATGGGATAGATAGGAAGAGATGGGTTAGGATGAGATGAGATGGAGTGGATGAAATAAAATGGAATAATTTCTTTACAGATTCTCATAGATGGAATTCTCTTAGGAACAATAACCCTAATGGCACAGGGAGACAGAAGGTATTGTAATGTTAGCTAATGTTTATTAAGTATAATGATGATACCAATTAATCAGTTACCATCAAGTCTTTTCCAATTTGTGGCAACCTCATGCGTGTGAGAGAACAGTGCTGCACAGGGCTTTGAATGGCTGATTTTTCAGAAGTACAATGCCAGGTCTTTCTTCTGATATTTCTGTGTAGACTCAAACTTCCAACCGTTGGCTTAGTAGCTGAGTGTGTTAACCATTTGCACTACCCAAGGATTGTCAATAATGAGAGCTAATATAGGTAGTTTATGATATATGGCATATTCAAGTTACAATGAATCATACTTATGACTTTCTGGGTCTTTTTGTTTTTTTACATCTTATCGTTAGTAATAAGGAGCTCTGGTGGTATAGTACATACAATGTTAAAACATATCTGTAAGTTTATATGTAGTGTTTCCAATTCCTAAAGACAAACATAGGATTCATAAAGATATTGATAATAAAAGGAAATAATACTGAAAAAATAAAAATAAAAAGAGGTATTGAACTTACATCAGAGCTGATTTTGATAGAGTAATGGGAATGTTATATACCTGTACTTTGCTGGACATTTGACAAGCTTCATATCATGTAATCCACACAATGCTTTAGTATGTTGTTGTTGTTAGGTGCCATCGAGTTGGCTCCAACACATAGTAACCCTATGAACAATAGAACAAAACACTGCCCAGTCCTGTGCCACCCTCACAATCCTTGCTCTACCTGAGCCCATTGCTGCAGCCACTGTGTAACTCCATCTTGTTGAGGGTCTTCCTCTCATTTGCCAACCCTCCACTTTACTGAGCATGATATCCTTCTCCAGGGAATGGTCACTTCTGACATTGTGACCAAAGTACTAATCTCACTGCCATCGAGTCAGATCTGACTCATAGTGACCCCTCCTTGGGTTTCCAAGGCAGTATTACTATGGAAGTAGATAGCCCAAACATCGTTCTGAGGAGTGGCTGGTGGGTTTGAACTGCCAACCTTCTGGTTAGCAGTCAAATGCCTTAGGCACTACACCACCAGACCAAAGTAGGTGAGACAAGGTCTGGCCATTCTCACTTCCAAGGAGCATTCCAGCTGCACTTCTTCCAGGACAGATTTGTTCATTCTTTTGGCAGCTCATGGTGCTTTCAGTATTCTTCATCAACACCACAACTCAAAATCATCAACTCTTCTTTGGTCTTCCTTATTCATTCTCCAGCTCTCACATACATATGAGGCAATTGAAAATACCACGCTTGGGTTAGGTGCACCATAGTCTTCAAAGAGATATCTTTGTTCTTTAGAACTTTAAAGAGATCTTTTACAGTAGATTTGCCCAGTGCCATACATCATCTGATGTCTTGACAGCTGCTTCCATTGGTGTTGATTGTGGAACCAAGTACTATGAAATCTCTGACAACTTCAATCCTTTCTCCATTTATCATGAAGCTGCTTATTGGTCCAGTCATGAGGATTTTCATTTTCTTTATGTTGTGATGTAATTCATACTACAGACTATAGTCTTTGATCTTCATTAGTAAGTGCTTCAAGTCATCCTCACTTTCAGCAAGCAAAGTTGTGTCATCTGTGTATCACAGGTTGTTAATGAGTCTCCCTCCAATCCTGATGCCACACTGTTCTTCATATAGTCCAGCTTCTTGGATTATTTGCTCTGTATAGGTAATATTATTGCTCCCACTTTATAAAAAGTTGAAATGACTTCTCCAAGGTCATGCAGCCATCACACTGTTGAATGAGGCTCCACCCCAGATTTATCTACCTCGAGAGTCTATTGTGTTTAAACCTCACTACAAGGTGAAAAGTTGGACTTGGTAGGGGTTATAAGACATGACTTCCATCAGAAGTGATTTCTACAAGTATTGATTTGGTTGAAGGGAAAGGGAATGTGCCAAAAGTGAGTGATCAACATGGTAGCATTGAGAAAGAGGAAGACAGAGAGAGGTACATGGGAGATATAGACAACAAAGATGAACCCTTTTGCATGTACAGTACTACATTGCCAGTGATCGCAAGCATTGATCTGTGGGTGGATAGATGGGTAGACAGACTGAATGATCAGATATGTCTCAGGAGGGGGAGTGTGCCCATGACCATGCATAGGGCTGGCAGATGATGTTTCTACATGTGTACTTGTATGTGCTTAAGAATGTCCAGGTGTATTCTACAAGCTTATTTATATGTTCTGTAAGAATGTCCAGATATATATGAGAGCTGACAAGGGACAAGGTTGTGGTGACTTCTTGGCCACAGCCAGCTACCCAGAGGGACATGGTCCCAGGGGACATCAAGCTCAATTGGAATAGCATACTACACAAAAGCATTGTTCCACATCCTGCTTTGGTGGATAGTGACGGGGATCTTAAAAGCCTGCAAGCAGCCATCTGGAAGCAATGATGGGTCTCTTCTCAACCAAAGCAAAGCAGAATGAAGAAAACCAAAGATTTATGGAAACAATTAGTCCAAGGGACTGGTAGACCATGTGATCCTCAGCCTATATGATCATGAGACCAGAAGAACTAGATGGTGCCTGGCTATCACTGTCAACCACTCGGATGGGGTTCTGTGTAGGAGATTCTGGATAGAGTGGAAGAACAATATGGAACAAAACTCAAAATCATTTTAAAAAAAGACCAGGTTTGCTGGTCTGATAGAGCCTGGTGAAGCTCTTGAGACTATGGCCCTTAAGTGCCCTTCAGGTCTGGTATTGAACTCATTCCTGTGGATTCCAAATAAAAGACAGGCATCGGGCTGAACATTTACATCAGGTAGATACACTCCTTGGAAAGATTAATCATGAGAGAACAGAGGGCAGTGTATGCATAGGGAAGCAGCTGGGGAGTCAGGAGTGCATGGAGGGGAAGGACACAGGGAAGAGGTAACTAGTGGGAGGAAGTAGGAAGAGAGCTCTTACATTGTGCAAAATTACAGTCAATGTCATGAGACAAAATGTATATGAACTGCTTTATGAAAACTTTCACCCAAATCACAATAAAATTTTTTTAAAAAATCCAAGAAAGAAAAATGGTGTGCAATGTTGGAATCAGTGTTGAATAAAACTAAACTAAGCTCAAATAAAATAATAAAAAAAAAATAAGAATGTCCAGGTGTATGGTAGAGCTGACAAGGGGCAAGGTAGTGGTGGCTTCTTGGCCACAAACAGCTACTCTGAGGGAGTGAGCAGTTGGACCTGTGGGTTTGGGACCATGGTCTCAGGGGACATCAAGATCAATTTGTATAATATACTATACAAAAACATTGTTCTACATCCCACTTTGGTGAGTAGCAACTACCATCTTAAAAGCTTGCAAGTGGCCATCTAGATGCAACAATGGGTCTTTCCTCATCCAGAGCAAAGAAGAATGAAGAAAACCAAAGACACATGGAAATAATTAGTCCAAAGGACTAGTAGACCATGTGATCCTCAGCCTATATGACCATAAGACTAGAAGAACTAGATGGTGTCCAGCTACCACTGTCAACCACTCAGAAGTGCTGATAGGAGACCCTGGACAGAGTGGGAGAACAATGTGGAACAAAACTCAAAATCATGAAAAAAGGGCCAGGTTTGCTCGTCTGATAGAGTCTAGTGAGACCCCTGAGACTACATACAACCCCTAGTTACCCTTCAGTTCTGGGACTGAACTCATTCCTGTGACTTCCAGCCAAACAAGAGACAGGCATATGGGCTGAACATTTACATCAGGTAGATACACCCCTTGGAGTGATCAGTCATGGGAGAACAGAAGGGCAGTGTTTGCACAGAGATATAGCTCAGAGGGTGGGAATGCATTAGAGAGAAAGACCCAGGGAAGCGGTAACTACAGACAGGAGGTGGGAAGAGAGCTGTTACATTGTGGGGAATTGCAGTCAATGTCATGAAACAAAATGTGTATGAACTGCTATATGGAAAATGAATTTGCTCTGTAAACTTTCACCCAAATCAAAATAGAAATTTCAAAAATAAAAAATAATTTCTACCAGAGGAAATGGGGACCCCCTAATAAGAGCCCCAAGGAGCCCTCGTGGTGAAGTGGTTAAGTGCTCAGCTGCTAATTGAAAGGTGGGCAGTTCAAACCCACCAGCCACTCCATGGGAGAAATATGGGGCAGGCTGCTTCTATAAAGATTTACAGCCTTGGAAACCCCATGGGGCAGTTCTACTCTGTCCTATAGAGTCACTATAAATAGTAATCAACTCGACAGCAACAAAATTGGGGCTTTTTGGGAATAGAAGTCAGTGTGAATCACTGACTTTCCCCAGCCTTAATGGGAATTCAGTGATGCAATTCAAGGTGATTTTTCCCCCTTGCTGGCAAGCATTGACTTTTGTTTGATTCCAGAAGCAGCTGGCAGAACTCATGCATTACTCATGTTGGAATCACACTTTGCTGATAGTTTATGCACTCTAGAGTCACTCAGTGATGAGGGCTGTGTCCAGGCCTGTTAGGAGATTAGTACAAGCCTCAGAATGTGACTGAGCTTCTGCAGCTGTTGTGTATTTCTGGCTCCAGTTCCACATCTCCTGGCAGATGGCTTGTGTGAGAAACACTAATGAAGTTGGGTGTGAGGATGGAGGGTCTAGGAGGACCAGGCAGCACAAGCAAACCTATGCTCCAGCTGCCCTAAGGCTATGGCCATTAAGAAAGGAATTTATAAATAAATGATTTGGGGGCTCTTCAGAAGGTCTTTATTTCTAGCCCTTGTGCTGGGAGAGAATGGGCTGATGTTAGGACAAATTGTGGAGTCAACCCTAACACTGCCCTAGTCTCAAACACTCCCCATTATGCATGAGTGTTTTAGTTAGATGGATAAGAATAGTAATAATACTGCCTGACATGTATTTAAGGAGCTTTGATGGTGCAGTGGTTAAAGCACTCCATGGGAGAATGATGTCATAGTCTTCTTCCATTTTAGCACTTTCTAAGCTTAAGCATTGTTCTAAATGGTTTACATGAATTAACTCATTTAATCCCCCCAAAAAAACCATAAGGTAAGTACTATTATAATACCTCTGTTTTATAAATGAGGAAACTGAAGCCATGTAACTTGTATCACAGCACAAAACCAGTATTGGGTGTCATAGATTTGATTGCTGGCCCCAAGTCTTCCCCCTACTTCCATCCCCACACTTGTTCTAGCCTCAACTTGGGCAAAGTGTTCTTCTCAGCCCCTAACTCTGGGCTTAGCCATATGACTTTGGCTAATGGCAAGTAGGCCAAAGTAACAGCATGCTAGTTCTTAGCCTAAGTTAAGCCTAACTTGTTTACTTGTTTCTCTTTAGACCCTCTTGTGCTCCTACCACCACCATAAGAACAACAAGCCCGGGGTAATCAGCTGACCCAAAGAGGACATGTGGAGCAGAGCCAACACTTAAGCTAGGGAAGCACAGACCTGCCCATGAAGCAGAGCTGTCCCATCTACTGTAGCCTAAACTAGCTGTGAGAAGTGTCTATCAGCTGCACCTCAGATGACTCAAAGACACAAGAATAACAAATGATTGTTGGTTCAGCTACTAAGTTTTTAGGGCAGTTTGTTATGTAGCAATCACTAATAAACACAATAGTAAAGCTGGAAAGTAAGACTGGTCAGTCAGACTGCATAGCACATGCATGAAGTTCTAATTTACATTGCCTTCCACCTTCTCTATTAAAGTGAAGAAACTCAGCCTCTAATGAGCTGAGTGAGCTTGAGCAAAGTGCTGAAATCTCTGGGCCTAAGTTTTCATACCTAACTTGGACCACATCCACATGTCTTAAGGTATAGAATATTAGCTCTACATGACATACAGTTTTAAAAAGAAAGAATTCTAAGATTCCCCTGGAATTAATAGTCTATAAAGACACATAAGAAACACTGGGCTAGATAATCTTTTATGTCCTTAAGCGTTCTATTATTCTGTTATTCTAGGTAAGAATTAGCGTGTGACCTCACTAAGAACAACGTCTACCTCCACTACAATATTTATGATGCCAAAATCATTCCCTAATTCAGGTAAGAGGGATAATATCCAGGAGAAGTCAAGAGTATCCGTGGTGTAAAGATTTTCCTGCTTCTTTCAAGTTTCTGCATATGTGTGTTGGGCCAATGATGACAGAGAGAAAGACCTCACTCCTTCTTCCACCAGAAAAGGTAGATGGAAACAAGCACCTCCCAGGATGCAAGACACCCCTCAGAAAGGAGTCTATGCTTATCCACTTGACCTACTCCCCTCCTGAACCAAAGTCTATCATCCTACTGAAAATGTTTTGACAACAGCTCTAATTGCCAAACTCTGTACCCTCTCTCCCTAACCCTGCTCCTGTCTCTGCGGTTATCAGTATGGTTGAAACTTCCTCAAAACTTCTGTCCATACCAACCTGTGATATAGGTGTTCTCAGAACTACCCTGCTTCTTGTTCTCTACACTGGCCTGGGCAATCTTACTCACACAGCTTCAACCTACATTTTAACAACTCCTGTAAGTGTCTTGATCTCTGCCCATTTAGCCAATCCCAGACCAAATTACCTCCTTCCAAACCCATTTATTTTCTACCACTTAATTCAACGTACCCTATAGCATAGCCACACATAACCACTGCCCAAATGCTTCTTTCAGTTTTGATTTCACATTGTTCATGCTTTCGTTCAGCCTAGAATACCTGGGTGGTGCAAATAGTTAAGCAGTTGACTACTAATCAAAATGTTGGTGGCTCAAACCCTCAGAAGACAGTCCTAGTGATCCACTTCTGAAAGATCGCAGCCTTGGAGTAGTTCTACTCTGCATGCATGGGGTCTCCATAAGTCAAAACCAACTCGACAGAACCTAACAACAAAATCAAGGCCTCTATTCCTCACTCACAACCCTGATTTTTCACACTGTCAAATCCTACTGATCCTTCTCAAATGTCACCCTCTTGGTGCAACCCTCGCTCTCTGCCAGGATTACTCACTCCAGCTTCTGTGCTCCCAACATATGTTGCCTGCTCCTATTAGAGCAGAGCTTCTCAGCACACCAGTCTGCAAGCTGCTTAAAGGTAGGCTTCTCTCTCAACCATCTTAAATCCAAGGCCTAGCAGATTCTCACTCTATAGAAAGGGGTCAGTAAATGTTAGCTTGAGTGAGTGAATGTAACTGTCCTACCCACTTTCTCATTGGTGGTCATTGCCTGCTGGCTTACCAACCTTTTTCGAAAGATTCCCAGTATGTACAAGGGGTAAAGTAGGTCTTTGTAATTTTATGAACAAATATGCTCTTTCTAGGTTTCTGCCAGCCTGTGTACCATGTCTGGTGCTGAAAATATTGAAATGCAAATTAGTGTCCAAAGCATTCCTTTGAGACAAGTTGATTACCAGGATAATTTGTTTCACTTTGGTCATGCCACTAGTATAATTGCATGTCCAAATTACTTTTCTATTATTTATTGGGATACACACACATAGTTCTAAAAAGGATTGAGGTCAGGTTTAAATTGGCTAATTCATCTGGTCACAGCAGTGTCTCCAAGCCACACACATTCATGCATGATGTTCATGATTCTTGCTGAATTCACATACTATCTGTACATTTATTCTACTGACCATTTCCTTTAGCTCATTTTTTTTTTTACTTAGCCTAATATTAAACAAGAATACCAATGAAATCATAAGATTTATATGAGATATATATATATATATATATATATGTACATATATAAAACATATATTTATATATGTATACTGAAATTATAAATATTCTTCCCAGAACCACATAAAATCATTCTGAGGGCCAGCAGGCGTATGTTTACCACTCTTCAGGAAGCAATGAGTTACATTTAATCCAATGCAAAACCAGTTACTAAAGCACTTTTCTGCCAGCCTGTGTACTATGTCTGGTGCTGAAAATATTGAAATGCAAAACACAGCTCATAGCCTTGTGGGCAAAATGAAGAAGTAAACGATAAATTGCAGTGTAACGTTCTAAGTACTATGACAGAGGCATGCACAAGAGTGCTTCATGCAAAATCTTCTCAATCCCAGTCCTTGTTCCAACTTCTGAGCAGGGCTCCCCCAGCTCTGCACAAGGCAATCTCACAATAGCTCATCCACAGTCTGCGTGAATATCTCTCGCTTCCTCCCCTGGGACTTCCTCTGACACCACTTCCTGGAATTTCTGCAGTAATCCACTAGGTTCTTACATCTACACAACCACTGATCAAAGAAGGAGGATAGAGCGGGATGAATGTCCCCACCTTTCATCCACTGGTGGATAGTTTTGGGTCTCATTTCATACAACTTCTCACAAGGTCTAGAATACCAGGCATCTGTGACAGTGACCAGCTTGATAACACATCCATTCTTTGTGTTTCTCACTCCTGTTCCCAAAAATGCTAGTTAGATAACAGCACAGTGAAATTTGAAAGCACACAAGGTTTAGATTCAGGTTATCCTCAATTAACACTTATCTCCATCAATTCCTAGTAAGAGTGTACTCATTCAATTTTAAGAGATAGAAACTAACTCAAAATAGCTCAAGCTAGTAAAAAACACAAGCTCCTGTTATTATGAGGGGAAGGGATGGGTCTCAGATCTAGTACCACTGTATCCAGTGCTCAATAATATCAGCATCAGTCTTGGCCCTGTTATCTCTGCATTAATGGCTTATTCTCTCCTACCAAAACCCAGCTTCCTTCAAGTGGCCAGTGGAGTTGGTAGCTCCTGGCTTAGCATCTTCAATGAAGACAAGAGGATCTTTCTCTCAAACTTCTCATAAATTAATAAAGAGTCTAACTGGTCCCATTGGCTCATATGCCCTCTGGTTGAAACAACTGCCATTGCCATATGGATAGGACCCTCTGAGATCATTTCCTCATGCTGGAGGTTTAGAGGGAGGGCCCAGTGATTCACAGTCCCATCAGAATCACATGGAGGGAAAATATGGCAACTCTTGAAAAGTGAGGATGCTAGGCCATCCCAAACAATGAATGTCTATATATATATATATATATATATATGTGTGTGTGTGTGTGTGTGTGTGTGTGTATATAAAATATATATGTGACTTTGGGCAAGTCACTTAATCTCTTTGAGCCTCAGTTTCCCCATCTATTAAAAAAAATTAATAATGCTAACTATTGCTGTGAGATAGTAAAAATCATACTAAACACTCAGCCCACAGAGGCATTCAATCTCTGATAGTCATCTACTAGTAGTAGTATTGTTTTTATGGATGTTTTGACACAGGGATTGGAATTTGAAGCCCATCCCAGATTCCCAGATGTCTAAATCACTCCTGTCCCCAGGGCGGAGTCCCCTTTGGCTCTACAGCCAGACGCCTTGCACAACCCAGGCCCTGTCTGCCAAGGTTAAGCTGGTTCACCATCTGACGGCTGCAGAGAAGTGAGTGCCTCCCCAGCCCAGCAATGTCAATACTGCCTTCCTGACTCCGCCTATTGTATCTGGAGGAAAGTGGCCGAGCATTGTCTTCCAGCGCTCCCCCCAGGAAACATGATATCACCCACTAACAAAAGCGGGAAAGCTGACAGATCTGAGATGGGTGTGACCACCACACACCTCAACTGGTCAAGCCCTGGGCAAGGGTCTGTGACAAGCAGAAAGCAAATAGCAGGCACACATGATGGCCCTCCACCTGCCATCTGACTGGCTCCTTTGGTTTGTCTTTAAATGTTCTCCGCTTTTTGTTGTATTCCCACCATATTAGACAGGGAACCACCAGGCAGTGGGAATGCACTCTCTCTTATCAGCAGATATATTGGAAAAAAGATACTGCTCATCTGGCAGACTCATGTCTTCACACCTGTGCCTGCAGCCTATGGGAAGGAACATGAGGAGAAAGATGGTCAAATTCCTGCAAGAACAAAAGGATGCAGTGGGAGTGGGGTTTAGAGGGAAGCAGGCCTGGCTCAATCTAAAAAACAGTCTGCACGTGTGAGTTAAGGAATAAAGTCTGGCCAGACTGGTGGGAATGGGGTTATCAGTTTAAAATTCCAGAAATAAGGGAGGCAACTTTAGACATTCCCTTTCCTTCAGGCTGGGAGTGATGCCAGCTGATCCTCTGACACCCCTTCCAGCTCAGACTCCATAATGCTACAAGTCCATCTGGCTCTCTGGCAAACAACACACCTGCAAGGTTTGACCTCCATGCCAGGCACAGAGGCTGGCACTCTCTTCCTCCATCAAACTTTCACCTTCCTCAGCTGCCACAACACCAATTATCTAAAATCTAAAAAAAAGAATCTGATTGGTTTTGCTTCTCTTGCCAACTCCCTGCTGCTTCTTTATAGACTCCTTGGCTATCTCTTCTTTCTTTTCCCTTCATTTATGTCTTGATATATCGAGTCTTTCTTATCCCAGCTTCTCTACTCTTTCTCTGAGGGTCACATCCATGCTGTCTTTGTTCTCTAATGCTGCTATAACAAAAATACCAAAAATCAATGGCTTTTAAAAAACAGGAAATAATTTTTTTTACAATTTAGGAGACTAGAAGTTCAAATTCAGAGTGCCACCTCTAGGAGCTGGATGAGGGCTCCTTGACCTTGGACTTCAGCTCTGCATCTTGTTTCAGGCCCACTGAAGCTGGAGGCATCTCCTAACTCACTCAGCTGTTGACTGCTCAGGCAGACTCCAAGGTCAGCAGGTAAATTGGCACAATTCTAAGATCAGCAGTCAATATGGAAGGCCACTGGTTCAAATCCAGGAACTAGAGATGAAGACTCAGCAAAATGCAGAATCCAAATATGCCAAAAAGCTAGAGACCTTCCTCAAATCTTCTCCATATATACTGGAAGCAGGCCACACCCCAGAGGCAACTACTTAGCAGCTTACAGCAGATTCCACTATGAAGGTGATTACAGTCTCATCATGGGGGATAACTACATTCAGCTGCCAAGCCACTCAAAACCACAGCCCAGCCAAATGGACACACAACCTTAACTACCACACACCCATGCCTCATTTAGAATAAATCAAAGAATCATATGTTTCAAACCTTTGCCCCACTCTCTTCTAAGCTTTGGACTCAGAAGTCAAATTTTATTTAATATTCCTTTTATCATGCCACCTCAAATTCAACATGTACAAAATAAATATTTCCTCCATCCCAGTTAACTCCCAACCAGTTCCTTCTGCCATGTTGCCAGCACACTTTATGGCACTACCACTACATAAACCAGAACCCTGGAACAATTGTTATCCCTCCTTCTCTCTCAATCTTCCATACTCAATTAATCACCAACTCCTGTTGTATCACCTCTTCATCTCCACTGCCTTCTTCCCTGGAATTTTAGAAAGTTAGTCTCAGTCTACAGTCTCTGCATATTCATCTATTCTCCACACTAATTATCAGATTGAATTTTCCAAAATACAAATCAGGCAAGATATAACATAAAAAAAAATAATAATAGAGTCACCACCCAGTTGAATCTGACACGTGACAACCCCATGTCTTTCAAACTGGAACTGTGCTCCATAGGGTTTTCAATGGCTGATTTTACTGATGTAGATTGCCATACTTTTCTTCCAGGACACCTCCGGGACTCAAACTTCCAATCTTTCAGTTAGCAGCTGAGCATGTTAGCTATTTGCTCCATATCCTACTATATTTGTCAACATGTACATGAGGTACAAACAACTTAAAATAGCCTGCAAGGCTTGCACAGAACTGACCTCAACCTTAATTCTCCATACTCTGTCCTACGTTCCAGCCTACTCAACTTCCTCAGTTTCCTCACATTTCCCTTCCCTTCACACTTCCCTTCCTATATATTACTCCCTCTAATGGGAAGGTCTTCTTCCATTTTCATTTTATTTGCTTGGTTTTGAAATAATTTGGCTATCAGTAACTCATAATCACAATTGATCATGATTTTTTTTTTTTTTGGCAATATTCGTGACTATTTAGGCATTCTTGCAAAAGTGAGAAAAAACTAATCTTCAGACTGTTTTCACATGTCATTCATTTTTATTTAAATTAAATTTAGCAGTTAATGAAGTTGACATTATTTGCTTTTAGGCATTTAATTAAATATTTCTATTTCGTTTAGTTTTTCAGTTTCATTTTGAATCACTGGGGGCAATAAAAAAAAATGTATAGCCTGTGAAACACTCAGAGTTAGGACAATGTCACTATTTTATCACTTATCACATCTTACAGTCCTTTTGACTATATTTATCTTTCCCACTAAAGTGTGTGTAGCAAGGGGGAAAAAATGACCATCTTTTTTATTACTCCTTATAAGGAGATCTGGTGGTGCAGTGCCTAAGGCATTGGAGTGCTAACTAGAAGGCTGGCTTAAGGAAGGATAGGGCAATCTACTTCTGTAAAGGTTTATTACCTTGGAAACCTAATGTGAGTCTCTATGAGTCAGAATTGACTCAATGGCAATGAATTTGGTTTTTTTGTTAGAATATCTAGTATAATAATTGGTACAAAGTAAGCCCTCAGTGAGTCTTCATTTACTGAAAGAATAGATGAGTAAGTGAATGACTGAATGAATGATAGGATGCAATAACTCAGTAACTGTCTGTTTAGTTAAAGGTACACATATATAGAGATAATATTCAACAAACTTATACTACCAAATATGAAGCAAAACCTGGTTAAATCCACCTTCATGATCATATCTTTCATCACTGGTTTGTAGTTTATTTTCACATCTTAGGAAAGAAAGATTTTATTTTGACCCTATTTACATCAAATATTTCACATAAGCCAACCTCTTAACATGAATAAATACAACTTATAATGTATATGAACTTGATCTATTGCTGTTGTTATTTCAATAATAGTTGTAATATCATTATATACCAAGTGAATATTCAATATTTTTTAATATTGTTGTTAGATGCTGTCAAGTCAGCTCTGACTCATGGCACTCACTCTTATGTATGATAGAACCAATACTCATGTGCCTGCTTCATGAGTGGTGTGTTTGAGCCCATTGTTTTGGACCTACTCTTCCATCTTGTCAAAGGTACTGAACATTAAATACATGCATATGGAGAATAGAAGAAAAATAATATCTGTGTCAAAGAGATAAGAAGCTAATTGGGCTAAATCTATGTGCTCAAAGCTCAAAAACATAGTGTGTATGATAAAGAAACTCAGAGTAGGAGAAGAACATCATTAAGAAGAGTTGACCAGGTAAGTTGCATTAAATTGTGTTTGCAGAGTGGGATTTATAATGATAGAGAATGTCATTTCTAAATAGACATGGAACAGAATGGACAAAACCAACAGGAAAGAATGAGTAGATTGTGGAGATGGGCCTGGTTGAAATAGAAGGGCCATGAACAAGAATAAATGGATAGGTGAAGGAGGCATTGGATAATAGGCCACATATTACAGCTTGTTGAGCAGGGGATGACTAGCACAGATTTTGAGAAATGGGATCATATTCAGGTCTTATAGAGGGGGACTGCTTCTATTATAAGTGGTTCCCATACATCCTGGAAAAAGTTGGAACAGTTTTAAACTAGTATCATGGTCCTCATAACAATACTTCTGTTTTGATTATGTTTCATTTATTAGCAGAGTTCTTCCTGGCTAAGCTCTTCCCATGCGTTATCCCATTTGATCCTCATTAAAAACCCTGCAAATAGCTATTTTTATCCTTAAAAGATGAGGAAACTGAGGATTAAAGAAATTAAAAACTCACTCACAGTCATCCAGTTGGGGCTTAAACCCAGATCTGTGACTTTGTAATCTATATGTTTAATTGCTTCTCCTGCTTTCTTGGTTAGCTCCACTTCAGACTCATGAAGCAGTAGCTTCAACAGAGTCATCATAGTAGATGTTCAGGGGCTTTTTTCCCCTCATAAACCATGTTAATTAAGCTAAAGTTCACTATAAAATGACCACATTTCGGTCCACATTCAGGAAACCCATCCAGTTTGTCTTCATTGGGCAAAAGTCCTGGTGGCCCTTCTGAGCCCTTATCTATCTGCTAAGTGATCAGTGAGGAGCCACAGATAGTAGGGTGAAAAGGACATGAAAGGGAATATAGTAACCATCACCCTGTACATCCTCTTCTTACATTCCTAATTCACCTAGCCTCTGCCTGAACACTTCTCAATGTGGGGAGCTCACTCCATGTGAGGATACCGATCCAATTTTACAACGTTTTCCATCAATAAAGCTGAACTCCATCTGTTGTGTAATTTCCTCCACCTCAAGTCCAAATCTGTTAAAGTATAATGCAAACGTATGTTTTCTTCTTCACAGGAACCCTTGAAAATGTTCCCCTTCAGCTCTTTTCTCCCAGCTTAATGTCCTCATATTACATGGTTTCTAAAGGACTTAACTTTGTGCTCACCTACTTTGTCTGTCTCCTCTGAGCACTAGAGTGAAGTGAGGTGATTACCATTTCTGATTTGGACCTTATATTTCTACCAATACATCCTGTTACAGCTTCACAACCAGAGCATGTGTTCACTTCCATGAAGTTTATGTGTCACAAGAACTTGGATGCCATTCACAAGAATCTCTCTTTCACATTGAACATACATAATTTATTTTTTTGAACCCAAACATACAATTTGACACTGATCTGTTTTGAAATATTATCTCTTGTTTTGGGCCTACTCTTCCAGCCTAAAGAAATTTAGTTAATTCTCTCCTCTAACCAGTAAGCCATCTACAGGGAATATGGAAACACAATCACACACTTATCTTTTGAAGGGTGGAGCCCCATGAGACAAACTAATAGTATCAGAAGAATTCAGAGTTCATCCATCTGAATCCCCTATAAAACATAACATAGTTCTCTGAGATGGACTTGAAGTGTACTTTCCTCCAGGAGGAATGTCTTAGAAGAACTAGATTCTTCCAGAATGTTCTCTCAGAATAGGCTGATAGGGAGCTAAGACCTCTCAACGAAGACAACCCTTGGAAGAGAGCATCTGTGAGGAAAACAAACCTCCTCTTTCTGAGAAAAATTCCAAGAGGTGCCTCTCATCCCAGCTACCAGACCTCCACCCTTTATTACTCAGACTTGATGCTTGCTTTCCAAGACCAGCCCTAATGAGGAGGTCCCGTTTGGGGCCACTTTCCCTGACCTTCTAACCACATTTCCTCTTCTATCCCAGATAAGATATCCTATTACTGAATCTAGATTGTCATTATAAATGTCAAATGAAACAGGAAAGAGGTATGTAGGCACACCATGTGAGACATTTTATATAAAGCAGAAAGAAAGCCTTGATTTGTTTTTCTGTATATACAACACTTTAGAGAGAACAACCTCATTTGGTGAGGATGGAGGAGTAGAGAAAAGCTAGTATGTTATTTAGAACTTGTAAGTTTGGGCAATCCTACTTCCGTAGTGATACTGCCTCGGAAACCCAAGGAGGGGTCACTATGAGTCAGAGCCTACTCGACAGCACATAACAACAACAACAACAACAAGTTAAAATTGGCAGTGATTCTCCATTAGTAAGTGAATGTACAAGATTCTAGGAGGGCTTGGATGGAGGCTTCTGAAAACTAAACACCCCCTCCAAACCTCTTTTGCATCAGCATTTCTTCCACACAAAGCCACCTTTATTGAGGCAAATGGGGCTTTGTGTGTGTGTGTCTGTGTGTGTGTGTGCGCGCGTTCTGTTGGTTTAGAAAAAAGAGATGAGAAACAAACCATCGGACTAGAAAAATAAATCCATAAGCCATTAGTCTCTTGCCCCACTACTGTAGTCCAACAGGGGAATTTTACTTGAAGAATGGACACCTCTGGTTGTAGATACGATCAGGCTGGATTTGTGTAGTCACCAACCCTTGGGCATTCATGTTCATGGTGGCTTACACCAGGTGTGTAATTTAGGATTCAACACAACAAAATTATCCTAGAAACTAACCTCATTAGTGTCACATTTCCCTTCTAACAAGAGCATGACCTCCCCTCCTGCCTTGGGCATCTTTCTGCTGAAGTCAGTGCTGTGTTTTCAGGGAACTGAGCTTTAGACACTAGAGTAACTATTTTGGCAAGAACACTTTTTTGTTTCATTCTGTGACTATATAGCAAAGTGCCATAACATAGTCACTTTTGAAAGAAGTGAATTAAAATAGTCATGTGTATGCATATGTATTCTTTAACATAATTTATATCTCAGAGCAACTATGGACCCCTGGGCTTTGCATAACTAACATCTCTGGTGTGGAATCAGTTCCAGACTTCACGTCACTGATCAATATAACACCAGAAAAAAGCAACCCCCCAAAATGATAATTATTTAGTTTAAAGGTATATATTATTGCAGAAATTAACATTTGTTGTTGTTAGTGCCATCAAGTTGTCTCTGACTCATAGCAACCCTATGTACAGCAGAACGAAACACTGCCCAATCCAGTGCCAAATAATTAACATTATTTTTACATTAATATAAACAATTACCAGATAAATATTGAAATCCTCTCAGATCATTTTTCAGAATTTTCTGAATCTATGTTATACATTCTTAGATTTTAAAAATGTTATTAAATCCTGAATATAATTTTTCATTGACAGCAAACTGAATAGCTATAAAGCAAATTACTAGATGCACTTCTGTTCTCCTATTGGATTAATTTTGTGAATATTTAATAATATGACATTTCTAACATATATAAAAGTAATATAGCAGGCACCTATGTATCTTTGGATCGAACGCTGTTGATATGACATTACCTGGACCATTACATTCAGTAAATTGTTAAAATCCACTTCTAGTATCAGTTCAATTTTCATTACAATAATTAGAATGTTTTCAAACCAAAGAGACAGATAGATGGCAATTATAATGTACTTATGATTTGCACTTTCAAGTTTTGTTACTATTTTCGCTCTGTATCACATTGGGTGAGTAAACTATAGTGGTATGCCAGTATCTAGATAATCTGAGCAACATAAACAATAAATTTAAAAACATTCAAGCCAACCATTCCTGAATTTCACAAGTCTTGAAAACTCCTTTGCCCAAAGATCTTTGTAAATGCTTAAACATTTGTTTCATTGGGCCAATGTAGACAATATAGCACACAGATATAAAATCTTTAGAGAAAAGCATTGCTAGTCTATGAAAGGAGCTCTGGTGGCACAGTAGTCGAGCAGTTGGCTGCTTAACAAAAGGTTGGTAGTTCGAACTCATCGACCTCTCAGTGGGAGAAAGATGTGGCTTCTGTAAAGATTTATAGCCTTGGAACCCTATGGGCAGTTCCACTTTGTCTTATAGGGTCACCCTCAGTTGAAACTGATGCTACAATAATGGGTTTGGGTTTATATTGCCTAAAGTGAACCCTCATAATTCTCTGCATAAATTTTATTTTAAAAAATTTACTGAAGATTTTCTTTGAAGCTGGTAAAACAAGATTTCTTCTTTTTTTAAAAAAAAATATGAAAACCCTCCAGCGTGAAAAGCAGGAAAATAATGTCATAGTAAGCGAGTCTCTTCAAATAAAGTAACTTAATCAGTCTTCATAGTCTGTGGCAATACAGGGGACAATCAGCCAGAAAGGAAAATCAGTTCATGCCCTAGGAACTTTATATTTCAATCATGACATATATTAAATCGAAATCATAGGGAAATGGTAACTATACCACAGCTACCACTTGTTAACGAGCACCAAGAGCAGGAGAGAGAGACCAGAAGTCACTGTTTCAAATAAATAAATATATAAAGCCAATCCTTACCAGAAAGAAGCAAGCTGACTCCATACAGAACTAAGCCGGCTAAAGAGTCCATGCTTCCCCAAATCTCTCCATCCAGTTTCCGCAGCTGTGCATGAGGTCTCAAGGATCCTTTCAAAAACCCAGAGATTTGTGACTTTCCATTCGCATGTTCCACTAGATCTTGTTTACAAGTTAGAGGCAAGAAAGAACAGCACAGAAGCAGGCTGTAACCGTCTCATTTCTGTCTGAGCACGGGGAGTTTTAAGTTCCTTTTTCCTGTTTCCTTTGTAGATTAGGATGGGAAAGGCTGTATCTTAAAGGCATTTGGTATCAGCAGGGCTGGGGGGCACAGTAAGTCCTATCCATCTTGCAATACATCAAAACACTTAATCTACTGCTGTTGCTTCTGCTGCTGCTTTTGCTGCTGTTGTAGGATTAGAGCAATTTTTGTTGGAAGTGTGGGTCCTGGTCAGCACTTTCAGAAACAATAGGAGTATCCTCTCATAGGTGGGAAACTGAGAATAACAAGCCCTCCACCTATGTATGGTATGCGACGATGATCAGCCTTTTTCAGGCCTCTAATTGCTCTCCGGGGGCCACTTGGGATCTCTGAGAGAGGGGCTTTGGGGTGTGGGGAGCAGTTTTTACGTTTGTTTTCTCATTTCAATCCACATGGTTTGAATTGGGAAAAGAAGTTTTCCATGATGAGAGAATGCAACTCAAGAAGCAATTAATTTAGGTAATCACCAGTGAGGTCAATATTCAATGTGGACATACAGAGTACAAAATTGTCAGCTGATTCTTTCACACAGATAGTTCATTTGTTGGCCAAGAGCCCAAAGATACCCACGCTACTGGCTGTAGCTTTAATTTCAATTATAAATTCATTTGAAGGTCATCTAATTTTTAGAAAAATTTGGCACAGAAGGATTTCAGTAATGAAAAGAGCTTCATGGTTATTGGCCAGTGACATTTCAGAAATAAATTACATACAAAATCTTAAAAATAATCTGAGTGAAAAACCAAACCTAACAGACTAGATTGTTATGTTGTTGTTGTTGTTATGTGCTGTTGAGTCGGACCCGACTCATAGTGACCCCTCCTTGGGTTTCCCAGGCAGTATCACTGCGGAAGTAGATTGCCCTATCTTCCTTCCGAGGAGTGGCTGGTGGGTTTGAACCGCCAGCCTTCTGGTTAGCAGCCAAGTGCCTTAGCCACTATGCTACCAGAGCTCCCAAACAGACTAGATTGGGATAACCATATTCATAATAGCAGAGAGAGTACGTGGGCCAAAATGAAAATAGTCCCCTGGAGTAACAATGCTTAAAATGAGGTCAGAGACCTGAAGCTTATCTTGAGGATAATTTCTCCACAACACTAATTGTGACTTAGAAGAGAGACTAGATACTGTTTGATATCCTGCCTTAATGTCTGAGGAAGGAATTGTTTGCTCCTCCTTTTCCTACTCCTCACAGGAAAAGTAGATGCTGTGTGGTCTTGTTTCATTTCTGACCCAGGTTTTACCACATCAGCAGTGATCTTGAGAACCAATTGATGTTTCCAGTCTGCTGGGATAGAAAAGTTCAGGCTTTGCCTCTTGTTGTTGTTGTTGTTGTTTGCCATCGAGTCGGAACCGACTCATAGCGACTTCTCCTTGGGTTTCCAAGGCAGTATCACAAAGGAAGTAGATTGCCTCATCTTCCTTCCAAGGAGTGGCTGGTGGGTTTGAACCGCCAGCCTTCTAAGCAAGTTTTAATACTGGTTTTAGCCATATGTGTGGTTGGAGACAAATTACTTGATCTCTTTGAGCCTCAGTTTCAAAAGCTGTAAAATGACAATAATAGCTCCTTCATTGAGTTTTTGTGAGGATTAAATGAGTTTAAAAATATATAAAAATACCTGGCACCATGCCTAGTTCATGTTATTGTTACTGTTAGGTGCTGTGGAGTTGGCCTGGACTCACAGCGACCCTGTGCACAACAGAACGAAACACTGCCTGGTCCTGCACCACCCTCACAATCCTTGCTGTGCTTGAGCCCGTCATTGCAGCCGCTGTGTCAGGCCATCTCATTAAGGGTCTTCCCCTTCTCACTGACCCTCTACTTTACCAAGCATGATATCCTTCTCCAGGGACTGGTCTGTCCTGACAACATGACCAAAGTAGGTGAGATAAAGTCTGGCCATTCTCATTCCTAAGGACCATTCCTGCTGCCGGGACAGATTTGTTTGTTCTTCTGGCAGTCCATGGTATTTTCAGTATTCTTCTCCAACACAATTCAAAGGCATCAATCTTCTTCCATTTTCTTCATTCATTGTCCAGTTTTCACATGCACATGAGGCAATTGAAAATACCATGGTTTGGGGCAGATGCACTTTAGTCTTCAAAGTGACACTTTTGCTCCTTAACCCTTTAACAAGGTCTTTTGCAGATGAATGGTGGCCTAGTTAATAGTTTTTTGTTTTGTTTTGTTTTTTTAATGTTAATATATTAATTCCATTCCATGTTTTCATTTCATGTTTCCATTCCATCTCTGATTTAGCTTCCAAGAGCATCAGTCAGGAAGTCAATCTCTAGTATTATGAGATGACTTTAATTTTGGCATATAAAAATTGGTCTGGGAGTCAGGATTCTGGGTTCTAGTCCTGGCTCTGTTATTTGTCTGGGATGCCTTTGATAAGTCATTTCTCATCTCTATGCCTCAGGTTCCTCGACTCTACAATAAAGAGTTTAGATTGGATGTGACTAATTTCCCTTGTGGTTCTAACATCTCATATGTCTACGTGACTAAATTAATTGTCCTGCTTTCAGTGTCCCCAAGTTCATTTCTGTGAGCTATATATTTCGATAGGTCCTTTCATCTGGACAGTTCAAAGATGCTGGCTTTGTATCTCTGTAGCCATAAAAGTCTGAGACGATCACAAATGTGTTCTATTATCAGGCTGAAGTTTTTTGTGAAGTGTACTGGCCCCAAGCCATACAGGGCAGCAATGGAAGGCTTTGGAAGTAAACAAACTCCAGGGTGCCAGCCTCCCCAGGCTGGTTCTCATTACCTATGCAAGCTTCCTCTGTTTGTGCCTGGTAACCACACAAGGAAGCTGTCATTGCTCAAACCCCCTCCTGTTGGCTAGTTCTTGTGCATTGAAGGTGCTATCTTGCTTCCTTTTCTGGACTGTTATCTAGAAAAGCGGCTCTGTTTTGTCCCTTCCCGCATTATCCAGAAAGATAACTTACTCCTATTCCATCCATCTTTACCCAGAAATGTCACTCAGATTCTTCTTCCTCCCATTATACAGAATGGGTGACTCCATTTCATTCTCTCTGTAATCAAGATGCTCGGATTATTCATTTCTTCATCATACAGAGGAACTACATATTTTACTTTCTTCTTCCAAGGTCCAGAAAGATTACTCTAATTTACTCAGCTCTGGTAGCATAGTGCCTAAAGCACTTGACTGCTAACCAGAAGGCTGGTGGTTCAAACCCACCAGCCACTTCTGGGAAGGAAGATGGGGCAATCTACTTCCATAGTGATACTGCCTGGGAAACCCAAGGAGGGGTCGCTATGAGTCGGGTCTGACTCGATGGCACATAACAACAACAACAACAACAACAATGTTAAATAGAATAGTGACTCAGTTTAATAAATGCTGTTGGGTTCTCTGAACCTACAATTACACAGCTAGTCAAACAGCTGAGCAGGTTTTGAGGGGATGGATTTCTGGATCTGTAGCATAAGATTTAAATTCCAGGTTCAAAATAAAGATAATTTGAGGACAAAATGCCCAGACACTTTCTGCTCCAGCTTTCAGATACATGGATCTTAGAACATGGAGAACCAGTCAAGGAAAAGTAACATGAGCTGCACTGCACATTGGGGCCAAAATGTTTGCAGAGCTGATTGGCAACAGGTTGGGAAGGTGCCAGATTAGATGGCATGCCAGGACTTCCAAGGGAAGGGAGAGGCCACTTCCATGTCTGGACAAGACTTGTCCCCACTATGTAATGAATTAAGGAAATGCCACAAACTGGGCCATCGTCAAAATCCTCTTCTAGAAAGCTGGCTGTAGCCACCAACAGGACATGTCCATTGCATGAAGAGCCTTGTTGAGAACTAGCTGAATTATCTATCTACCCTCGGCTGCTCCAACACTAGAAAAAGTTGAAATGTTATTACCTCATCCTTACCTGACTCCTATTCATCTTCTAGGTTTCTGCCTCAGAAAGGTCTTCTTTAATCACAATCCAAATTAGTTTCCCATGTTATTCTCTCAAAACACTCTATCTTTTATTCATAGTACTAATCACCATTGGCAGTCATATATTTGTATCTTTATCTTTTAATATCTCTCTCCCTCTACTGGGCTGCAATCTCCATAATGCAAGGACCGTATCTAACTTGTTCACCACTGAATTCCCAGGGTTGAACCAGAAAGCCTAGCACATAGTAAATCTTACATTAATATCTGTTGAACTAATGAATGAAAAGACTCCCATTGTTACTCATATGTATATGTCATAGAAAGGGCTTTGGAGTCAGGCAGACCTAGACTTCATCTGTTGTATCAGCAATTTACTCTAACTATATGGCCGGGCAATTTATTTCATGTCTTTGCACCTCAATTTTCTCATCTTTAAAATGGGAAGAAATAATATCTTACTAGTGAGAAAATATATACAGTATCTGGCACAAGGTGTTTATTGGCCATGTACTTTCTGTGCGCATCTTCCCTACCCCCAATCATCACCATCACTAGATTGTTACATAGAACTATTTTCAGTGAGGAAATAGAGTCTTACCCAGGTTAACTGACTTTCTCCACTGTAGGCAGCAAGGGTAGTATTAGAATATTTGTCTATTGGCCTCTAATTTTTGCAATTTCTAATACGTGACCATCTTTTTTACATAGTTCACTTTTAGAGCACAATGTGCAGAAAAGTAGGTAAAGGGAAATGTAGGAAACATCACAAACACCATACACATTGATCTTAGGAAAGTACTTGAAATGAAATTTTGACAAGTAATAGCAAAGTTTGGTAACCTTGAGAAATGCAGTCAGTTCTTAATGTGCTCCCAAAATAGTAAGAGCTAATATCAAGATCTGAGGATACTCCACTCCCTCTCTCCAGAGAGGTAAAAGGGTCTCCCTCATGAGTCAAGCTTATTCAAATCAATTTTTTTATTTCCAGATGCACTTATATCTGAACAAATATGAAAAACAATCAAACAAAACAGATAAACATGGTACTTGGGTGATATTTCATATCTTGGTCTGTGCTTTTTGCACTTAAAAAATGAAAAACAAAATATATAGACAACACTAAAAAATCTTTGAGACAGATTAGCAAAAATAACAATGGATAATAAAATATTTTTGTGAAAAGGTGGGGAAAATAACTTACACAAATGCTATTACTATGAACTGGCATCATATGTCTAGAGGTCAGTTTCACAAATACGTAGCAAAAGCCTATGCACATATCCCTTAGCCCAGAAAGTCCATGTTCACGATATACCCCAAGCCAAAAGCAAAGATGTGCCCCCAAATTTATCCATAAGGGAATTTATAACAGCATTGTTGGTATTAGCCAAAACTTGGAAAAAATCTAAAAAGCCAACAAAATAGATTGTCTATATAAATAAATTATGATATACAATAGAATATCAGACAAATTTTAAAATGATGTGGTTGAAGCATATTGACATAGAAAGTTGTCTGTGGCATATTGTTGAATGGGAAAGGAAAACAACTTGAATGGTATGAAATATATATGACATGTACAACAAAATATTAAAAGTGATTATTTCTGTGTTGTTGGAACACTGATCATTTTCATTTTCCTCTGAAAATGATAGTTTTCTATAATTTCAGCATCTTAATAATTGATGAGTGTAGGCCATTAAGCACATGAAAAGATGCTCAGTGCCATTAGCCAACAGAGAGATGTAAATGAAAACCACAATAAGATACCATTTTATTCCCACTAGGATGGCTAAGATTAAAAAAAAAAAAAAAAAAAATCAGAAAATAATGAGGATGTGGGGAAATTAGAACCCTGATCCATTGCTGGTAGGAATGCAAAATGATATAGCTTTTGTGGAAAACATTGTGGAGGTACCTCAAAAACTAAAAATAGATTCAGAATGACCCAGAAATTCCACTCATAGGTATAATGGTAGTTAAGTTTGCATGTCAACTTGGCTAGGCTGTGATTTTGAGTGGCTGGGCAGCTGGATGTAGTTATTCCCCATGATGAGATTGTAATCACCTCCATGGTGGAATCTGCTGCAAGCAGCTTAGCAGTTGCCTTTTGGGTGTAGCCTGCTTCCATTATATAAGGAGAAGCTTTGAGAAAGGTCTCTAGCTTTTGGCACATTTGGATCCGGCATTTGACCATGTCTTCATCTCTAGTGGCCTGCCACCTTGGTATTGTTCTTAGACTTGAACCTGCCATATTGCCTGCTCATCTAGGAATTGTGCCATCCTACCTGTCAAATCTTGGGTTCATCAGCCTCAGTAGCCAGTAGCTGTGTGAGTCAGAAAAAGCCTCCAGCTCTAGTAGGCCTGGAACAGGAGGCAGAGCTGAAGCCTTCTAGCTTCCCAGACTGTAAGAGAATAAATCCCTGTTTCTTAAAGCCATCTACTTGCGGTATTTCTGATAGAGCAGCACTAAAGAACCAAGACAGGTATATATCCAAAAGACTTGAAAGCAGAGACTCAAAAAGAGACTTGTACACCAATGTTCATTCCAGCACAATTCTGAATAGCCAAAAGGTGGTAACAACCTAAATGCCCATCGATACATGAATGGACAAACAAAATGTGGTACATACATACAGTGAATACTATTCAGCCAGTAGAAGAAATGAAGTCTTGAAACATGTTACAGTATGGATGGAGCTTGAAGACATTATGTTGAGTGAAATAAGTCAATCATAAAAGGGCTAATATTATATGACTTCACTTATATAAAAAGACAAGAAAAGGCAAATACGTAGAGACCAAAGTTTATTGGTGGTTCTCAGGGGTGTGAGGAAGGAAGAAAAGGGGGCTTAATGGTGATGGAAAAATTGCATTGGTTAAGGGTAAAGTTGCATGGTTGATTATTGTAATTGTTGCCAATAAGTTGTACACCTGTAAAAAGTTGAATTGGCAAAACTTACTTGATAGATATATTTACAACAATGACCAAAAAAAAGTAACTGCTGAAGCTTCTTATGTACAACCAAATACCTCAGGGGATTTGGTTCCTTGGTTTGCAGGTTTGTTGTTGTTGTTGTTAGGTGCCATTGAGTCATCTCCAAGTCATAGTGACCCTAATACAGCAGAATGAAACACTGCCCGGTTCTGTGCCAGCCCGGTGATCCTTGCTATATCAGAGCCCATCATTGTAGCCACTATGTCAACCCATCTTATTGAGGGCCTTCCCCTTTTTCATTGACCCTCCACTTTACCAAGCATGAGATCCGTCTTCAGGTAATGTTCACTTCTTACAGCATGACCAAAATAGGTGAAATGAGGTCTGGCCATTCTCACTTCTAAAGAGCATTCCGGCTGTACTTCTTGCAGAACAGATTTGTTAGTTCTTCTGGCAGTCCATGGTACTTTCAGCATTCTTCACCAACACCACAATTCAAAAGCCTCTACTCTTCTTCAGTCTTCCTTATTCATTGTCCAGCTCTCACATGCATTTGAGGTGATTGAAAATACCATGGCTTGTGTCAGGCACACCTTAGTCTTCAAGGAGATATCTTTGCTCTTCAGCACTTTAAAGAGGTATTTACAGCAGATTTGCCCAATGCTTTACATCATCTGAATCTTGACTGCTGCTTCCATTGGTGTTGATTGTAGAACCAAGTAATACGAAGTCTTTGACAACTTCAATCTTTTTTCCATTTATTGTGATGCTGCTTATTGGTCCAGTTGTGAGAATTTTTGTTTTCTTTATACTGAGGTGTAATCCAAACTGCAGACTGTATTCTTCAATCTTCGTCAGTAAGTGCTTCAAGTCATCCTCACTTTCAGCAAGCAAAGTTGTGTCATCTGCATATCTCAGGTTGTTAATGTACCTTCCTCCAATCCTGATGCCACATTTTTCATATAGTCTAGATTCTCAGATTATTGCTCAGCATACAGATTGAATAAGTATGGTGAAAAGATACAACCCTGACACACTCCCTTCCTGATTTTGAACCATGCAGCATGCTCTTGTTTTGTTCAAATGACAGCCTCCTAGTCTAGGTACAGGTTTAGGGAATGTACAGGTTTGGAGGTGTAGATTCATAGTTTCATGGATCATCCCAGTTAATTGGCCTAAAAACATGTTTAGTACTTCTGTTATACCTCCTAGTTTGTTGAGTAGTGCCTAGGATCTTAAAATCTTGCAACCATAACAATTGGTCTGTATTCACCTAGAGCAACAGAGAAAGGAGAGTCAGCAATATGAAGAGGATATGAAATGTGTAAATGATTGCCTCCTTTTTCATGAGACCAGAAGAACTAGATGGTGCCTGGCTACCATTACTGAGCATTTTGGTCAAAAATTTCATAGAAGAATCCTGATCAAAAGGGGGAAAATTCCAAACAGAAATTCAAATTCTCATGGACTCTAGAGTTTCTAGGGTCATGGAGGATGGAAGAACCCTTGAAATTATTGGCCTGAGATCATCTTTAAACTTTAAACCAAAAATATCCTCTGAAGTCATTTTAAAACTGAATAATAGTTTAGCTTAACTAGTATAAAAATATCAGACTTTTGCATTTTGCTCTTCCAATAAGTATCTCTATAGGATCAAATTGACAATAGTAACTCAAAAGATCAGATAGGAACCTTAGAGGGCAGTGAGTTTATGTTAACGAGTGAGAACCAGTTCTGAAAAAGAGGGTTAAAATTGTTGCATAAATCAAAAAATACAACCAATGTCACTAAATTGTACTTATAGAAACTGTTGAATTGTTGTATGTTTTGCTATGTATAT
>NW_006921792.1:2216589-2225779 GCF_000298275.1 Orycteropus afer afer | reverse complement strand
CATAAATATATATAAATACATAAATATAAATATACATAAACCAAAAAAACTCCAAACTCACTGCCGTTGAGTCGGTCCCAACTTATAGCAACCCCTCCTTCTGTTTCCGAGGTGGTATCTCTATGGAAGTAGATTGCCCAATCTTCTTTCTGAGGAGTGGCCAGTGGGTTTGAACCACCAGCTTTCTGGTTAGCAGTCAAATGCCTTAGGCATTACACCACCAGAGCTCCTATAAACATACATACATATGTGTGTGTGTGTGTGTGTGTGTGTGTATATATATATATAGTTACCATTGAGGCAATTCCAACTCATGGAGACCTCATGTGTTTCAAAATAGAACTATACTCCATGGAAATTGCAGTGTTGCCTCTGGGTGGATACTAACCACCATACTTTCAATTAGGAGCCAAGTGCTTAACCATTTGAGCCACTGAGCAACTCCACAAAAATATATACACACTCATTTTTTCAAATGCTGAAATTCTAGAAAACTATGAAGAATCACACACATACACACACACACACACACACACACACAACTGAAGATTATTAGGGGAAATCCTTGAGACAGTTGACCCAGGACCGTAGGTTGTGCAATAAAACACCTACTGGTAAATAAGAACCAATGCAAGTGAACCTTAGCCTTCAGACACCGAGCAAACAGAGTGGGGTGCCAACTGCCTGAAGTGTAGCCTTGACATTCTGGCTTTTGCAGAGCCATGGGCACTGAAGTTCTAGAGCTATCACAGCTGGCTTCTTATGGAGTTTTTTGAACCGCTGCACTTAACCACAGCTGGCATAAATGTAAGAGTCATCAACAATTAAGTTCTGGCCTTCATCCAGGACATCACAGTTAAAGTGGCAACACCCACTTTTATCTGGAGATGAGGCAACGGCTGTGGAAAATACCTGACCCTCTCCAAACCCCATTTACTCTAAACCCCCTCAGCTACTGAAACCTTTTTTTTTTTTTTTTTTTTTTAATAACATGGGAGTGGCTGTTTGCTATAGGGGAGACAGAGAAATAGATGTGGTCTCTGATGTGGAGCTCACAATTACATGCTAGTGTGGAGGAAATGCATCAAAACAGGAAAAAAGAAATGACAAAATCAGGCATTGTGTGATTAAATAGCAAGGGGGTGGTACAGGTAGTAAATGTTTCAGTAGTCTTTGCCTTTGTTATTCTTTACTCCATATAGCAGCAATTCTCATTCCTTTTTTCTTTATCCAGCATTTCCCGGGCATATGTGGCTTCTTTCCAGATAGACCCTAAGCCCCACAAGGGAGGACCCTGTACTCTGTCCCAGGTATTCTTTCAGTAATCAGGACACCCCTGCAACCACTATGAGTCCCTGTGACTACAAGCATAATAGGCCAGAAAGAGGAAAAAGGACATTTTGGTCAAACTCAACTTATAATCTACTGAAGGATGGTGGCACGAATGACAAAGAACAAGCAAGAAAGAAGGTGGTGGCTCCCACAGTGCACCAGGGACCTCGGTTCAGATCTCATCTTCTCATGGCCAGACAACTCCAACAGTTTTCTTGCATTTCCAGTCTTACTCTTTTCTAGTCAAGACTCCACATTAGCCATAGGTACCTTTCAGAAATGTCAGTCTGATGATGCTACCTCTCCATCCTATTTAGAACAATCTTGATATTATACAAGACCTTTATGATCTACCTTACCTTTATGCAATAGCCTTTTGTCCAGCCAACATCTCCACTTACCCCATGCACCAGTTATCCAGAAATGCTGGACAATCCATTGCCATGGAGTTGATCCCAACTCAACTGGACTGCATGCGTCAGAGTAGAACTGCAGTCCATAAGGTTTTTAATAGCTGGCTTCCTAGAAGTAGATCACCAGGGTTTTCTTCTGAGGCATTTGTGGGTAGATGCAAACTGCCAACCTCTTGTTTAATGTTGTTGTTGTTGTTGTGTGCCATCGAGTCGGACCCGACTCATAGCGACCTCTCCTTGGGTTTCCGAGGCAGTATCACTACGGAAGTAGATTGCCCCATCTTGTTTAATAGTCAAGCACATTAATTCTTTTCATCACCCAGGAACTCCAAAATGCTTGCTGTTCCCTGAAAAAGTTGTACTCTTACACATTGTTGTATTTTTGTTTAAATATTCTTGTTTCCTTTCTTTCTCCCCAACTCCTAACTCCACACAAAAAAAAGTCTACAAAAAGAATTTTTTAAAGGAAAATAAATTCTTAATCATAGTTCATATTACAGTACAAATGTCACCTCTGTGAAATCTTCCTGTGGGCAGCTATTGAGCCCTAAGAAACACCCCATAACTTAGTGATTTAAAACACCATTTATCGAGAGCATGTTTCTGTGGGTCAACATTTGGGGCTCATATGAACAGTTCCAATTTCAGCTGGGCTCCATCATATATCTGCAGTCAGATGCAGTTCCTAAGATGAATCAAGGGAGCCCTGGTGGTGTAGTGCTTAAGTACTGAGCTGGCAGCCAAAAGGTCAGTGGTTCGAACCCACCAGCTGCTCCTTGGGAGAAAGATGAGGCAGTTGTTTCTGTAAAGATTACAGCCTTGGTAACCCACTGGGGCAGTTCTGCTGTCTCCTATAGGGTCTCTATGAGTCAGGACCAACTTGACAGACAGGACTGACTGAGGAGGCCTTTTATCTTTCTGCAAGTTTCCTCGCTTGTTAATGTTGTTGTGTGCAGTCAATTCTGATTCGTAGTGACACCCTATAGGATAGATAGAACTATCCCATAGGGTTTCCTAAGCGATAATCTTTACAAGAGCAGATCACCAGGTCTTTGGTCCTGCAGGGCAGCTGGTGGATTTGAACTGCCAGCCTTTCAATTAGCAGCTAAATGCTTAACACTTGCACCACCAGGGCAGGTTCAGAAATTCAGTAGAGTGGAAATATGCAAATGCTCTTGAGGGCTTAAAATTGGCACATCATTTCTTCTGCCACATTTTGTTGACCAGATCTAGGAGTGGAAAAACAGGCTCCATTTCTTGTTATGAAGATTTTAAAGTTGTAAAGAAAAGGGCAAGACTTTAAAAATTGAAACATTTTGGTCATTTTTTTAAAGCTTTCTTGAGATACAATTTATACATATTAAAAAATATCTCTTTTAGTATACAGTTCTATGACTTTTGACAAATGCATTCTTTCTTATAATCACTACTCCAGTTAAGTACAGAACATTTTCATCCCTCTAACAGTTCCCTTGGGCCCCTTTGTGGTAAATCTCCTCCCACAGCCCACAGTTCATGGCAATTTGTTCCCTAAAGCTTTTACTTTTCTAGATGTCATATAAAGGAATCATAAAGAATGTAACTTTCTGAATTTGACATAATTCATTGGCATAACGCATTCAATATGGTCACATATTTGCATGTATGAGTACTTTATTCCTTTATTATTGAGTAGTATTCCATTTTATGGATATACCATAATTTATCTATTCACTAGATAAATGGATAGAAATTTTATCTGTTCACTTTTTGGGTTGTTTCTAGTTTGGGGCAATTATAAATAAAGTCACTGTAAACAATTTTTATAAACCTATTTTATCAAACCCACCAGCCACTCCTCGGAAGGAAGGTTGGGCAATCCTACTTCCATAGTGATACTTCCTCGGAAACCCAAGGAGGGGTCGCTATGAGTTGGGGCCGACTCGATGGCACATAACAACAACAACAACAACATTTTATAAAATATTTCTCTTGTGTAAATATGTGGGATTGGCATTGGGTATCATATGGTAAGTTTATGTTTAACTTTATTAGGAACAGTTTAATTTTTCTCATTGTGGCTGCACCATTTTGCATTCCCATCAACAACGATATGAGAGTTCCAGTCATCCAATCCTTATCACCATTGGGTATTGTTCAGTTTTTTGTTTGTTTTTTGACATCCTAATATGTTCAACATTCTAATAGCTCATTTCGACATTCTAGCTTCTCATTGTGGTTTTAATTTGCATTTCTCTAATGAATGACAATGTTGAGTATTTTCTCATGTGTTTATTTTCCACTTGTTAGGGTGTTTGGCTGCTAACCAAAATGTCAGCAGTTCAAACCCACCAGCTGCTTCAAGGAGAAAAATGTGGTAATCTGCTTCTGTAAAAGTTACAGCCTTGGAAACCCTATGGGGCAGTTCTACTCTAACCTACAGGGTCACTATAAATCAGAAATGACTCGATGGTGGTGGGTTTGGTTTTCGGTTTGATGTATCTTCTCTGTAGAGTGTTCAAAATGCTTGCTCATTTTCATGTGTTTTCTTATTAAGTATTGAAAGTCTTTTTATATACTCTTGTCAAATATATTGCAAATATTTTCTCCTAATCTATGCCAATCTGTGCCTTTATTTCCATTCACTTAACAATCTTTTGAAGAGTAAAAAATTTTTATTTGGAAGAAGTCCAGTTAATTTTTAACAGGCACAAAGGCCATCATTGTGTGGGCTTATTTCTGCATTTTCCATTATGCTTCATTGATCTATGTGGTTTTTCTTTGACAGTATTACACTGTGTTGATCACTATAGCTGTATAGTAAGTTTTGAAATCAGGTAGCATAAGTCCTCCAACTTTATTCTTCTTTTCATATTTCAACTATTCTAGTTTCTTTGCATCTTTCTGCTTGCTTTGGATTTAATTTTCTGTTTATTTTCTAGTTTCTTAAGGTAGAAACATATCATAAGAGACCTTTCTTCTGTTTTAATATAAGCATTTCATGCTATAAATGTCCTTCTAAGCATTTGATATGCTTAATTATTTTCATTTAGTTTGAAATATTTTATAGTTAACTTTGTGACTTCCTCTTTCCTCCATATGTGCGGTGTAGTAAACTACCTGGTATGGCTTTTCTAGCCATAAGTCTTTGTAAACTCCATGGTGGAATTTGCTGTGAGAAACTGAGTAGCTCCTGGTTATAAATGTTATCCACCTGGGGTATTTCTGTTGGGCGTGGCACAAAACAATGTTCTGGGAGGATCCCCCTCTCTCTCAGGTGCTTAGAATTCTGATGTTATGATTGGTTGGTTTGACCATTCTGCCAGGCTCAAAAGGAGGCCTCGGAAGGAAGATGGGGCAATCTACTTCCGTAGTGATACTGCCTCGGAAACCCAAGGAGGGGTCGCTATGAGTCGGGTCCGACTGGACGGCACATAACAACAACAACAGAGGCAGAGGGCTCTCTGACTGCTGGCTGAGGAGGGAGGCACTTCTGAGAGACATGCGCTGCTGGGAAAGAGATGTGAGAGGCACGCATTGCTGAGTGAGACACCGAGGGACACGTACTGCTGGGAGAGAGACTGTGAGAGACTGTTGGTGGAGAGACAGTGGGCTGGGAGAGAGACTGAGCATTTTTCCTGAACTTGAATTGTAGCCTAGTGCTTCTCTAATAAACCCCTTAATCTGTGAGTTCTGTGTGGCCACTGCAGTGAATTATCGAACCCAGCAGAAAGATGGTGAGTACAGCGGGAGGAACGGTTGATGTCAGAGTTGGTGAAAGGGCTGGAGGGAGGCAGCATGTCTGGCCTGGCAGAGATAGGCCTTGGTACTGATGGTGATTCTCTCTTCCTCTTGTGTGGTTAGAGGAGGTCAGGAGATGTGGCCTCCTTGCCCTTTTAGCAATATGCTATTTAAAAGTGTGTTATTTTGGGGATTTTTCTCACCTCTTTCTGTTAATACTTCTAATTTAATTCCATTATGGTCACAAAACATGCTTTATAAGATTTCAATTCTTTTAAATGTGTTAAAGTTTGTTTTGTAGTTCAGAATATGGCTTTCCAAGTGATTATTCCGTTGACATGTGTAAAGAATCTGTAGTCTTCCTTTGAAGGGTGAAGTGTTCTAAAAATGTCCTTTAAGTCCATTGGTTCATAGCATTGTTGAGGTCTTTTATATCCCTATTGGTTTCCTGTCTACTTGTTCTAGTAATTTCTGAAAGCAGAGTATTGAAGTTTCCAACTATACAGGTAGTCTTCAACTTATGATGTATTCAATTTATGATGAACCACACTTGTGACCATCTGTTTGGCTTTTTTTGTACATTTTATCATTAGTAATATATGTCTATATAAAATGCTGTGGAGTGGAATTTGCTGATATTATCATTCTCAGATGGTCACTCACAGATGTTCAATGATCATATTTATGAAGACATTGATAGTAAAAGGCAATAATGAAAACTAAAAAAAAAGAGATATTTGACTTATGTTAAAACGAATTTATGACAGAGTCCTCAAAACTGAACCCCATCGTAAGTCAGGAATACCTACTACCTGTAATTATGGACTTTTGTCCTTTCAATTCTATCAATTTTTCCTTTATTTTGAAATAAATATTTTGAAAGTCTCTTGTTAGGATCATTCATATTCAGGATTCTTATATTTTCTTAGTAAATTGACCCATTTACCTTTAATCCTTCTGTTTATTTCTGGTAATATAACTTATTCTGAAATCTACTTTGATATTGTGTTAATTTTTTAAATATGTGATAGTGGACTTATTCTCTCTCCCTATTCATAGTTACTTATTATTTATACCTTCACCCTAGAAAGGATCATAGAGGAGAGAATCTTGAACAAGATACTGAAAGCTGAGGTGTTTAGCAGGTGACCCATGAAAGTGGAAAGGAGGGAGGGAGGTCAGGCTTTCTGGAAAATGGACCAGTAATCTGAGCCAAAAGATGAAGTTGTAAGTGCCTAAGGCATTTGAGTGCTAACCGAAAGGCTGGCGGTTCAAACCTACCAGCCACTCCTTGAAAGGAAGATTGGGCAATCTACTTTCGTAGTGAAAGCACCTCAGAAACCCAAGGAGGGGTCGCTATGAATCACAATCGACTCGATGGCAGTGGGTAATGCAAGTAGGCTAATAACAGTTCTCAGGACCACACAGGTGGTATGCAGCAGAGTTGGACTGTGAACAGGTTTTTCCAGTTTCTAAATTCTATATTCTTTCTATCAATGTGATTTGATTTCTCATTTACAAGTGAGCAACTGAAGCATGGAGAGGTTACTTTACATTACTAAAGAATTAATTCAGTGGCTTTTTTTTTTTTTTTCATTCTGATATCTCTAAAAATACAAATAGAGTAAGAATAAAAAATATCAGAGCACAGCTAACAGGCTCTGTGGTGTAGAAACTGGAGTCAAGAGTAGAGGAGCATCTATGTAGGAGATCCTGGATAGAGTTGGAGAACAATGTAGAACCAAACTCAAAATCATAAAAAAAAAAGGGGGGGGGGGCACCAAGTTTGCTGGTCTGACGGAACCTGATGAAACTCCTGAGACTATGGCCCCTAGCTGCACTTCAGGTCTGAAATTGAACCCACTCCTGTGGCTTCCAGCCAAACAAAAGACAGGCATATGAGCTGAACATTTACATTAGGAGATATCCTCCTTGGAGAAATCAATCATGGGAGAATAGAAAGGCTGTGCATGCACAGGGAGACAGCTTGAGGGGCAGGAGTGCATGGGAGGGAAGGACATAGGAAAGAAGTAACTATGGGGAGGAAGTGGGAGGAGAGCTGTTGCATTGTGGGAAATTGCAGTCAATGTCATGAGACAGAGTATATGTGAACTGCTGTATGGAAAGTGAATTTGCTCTGTAAACTTTCACCCAGATCACAATAAAATTTTTTTTTTAAAAAGTAAAGGAGTAGGTTGGAGGGAAGATGCTTCTGTTTGGTCTGTGTTGAATTTGAATTACTGCTAGAAAGTTTTGGATTTCTAAACACTCTTTTCTGGAGATTCTCCAAATTATGGGAAAAGCCACATGGAGTTCTGGCAGATCTCATTTAACTTACTCTTGGTGTAAATGTTGTTTATTCTAATTCCAGAGATTCCTTTTCACCTCCAGTTATGTGATCAAGTTGTGAATCTCCCCTTTGAGAGTTAGTTATTAGGTGTGTGCATTTACTTGGCTTGATAGTTCAAGTTACCTCTAATCATTATCCTTTTTGAAGATTTAGACTTAAAAGAAGAGATATGGGCCGCCTTAGTCACTCCCATGCTGGAAGATATGCCTGGTCTCTACCTTCACCCCATTCTCTTCAGTTCAGTGGAAACCTGACAAAGACCAGGCCCCCCAGGACTTGTCCAGACCTAGAGCTAATGAAGAAGGGCAATTCCAATGTTACTGCAAGAAAATACTCTATATTCTGTCCCTTGAATTCTCCCAGGAGATGAGGAAGAGTCCTTCCCTTTTCATGAATAAATTTTCTTCTTAATTTGGGTCAATATTATATTATTAAAAAAGAAAAACTATAGTCTGTTTACTCCTTTACAAAAAAGATAGATTCCTTTGTAAAAATATATATAAACATTCTCCATACTCCTTTCATCTTTAGTATAATAATTGTGATGCAAGAAACAAGAAAGTGAAACTGATAAGAAATTAGGTAGTATTCTCATTCTTTACCTTCTCAATGTGTGAGAAAGCAAGCTAATACAAAAAACTTGGACAGATTTATGGGGAATAAATATATTTTCATGTTTATGAATTATTTGCAGGAGAATTTATTCCTTAATTTAAGATTTTATGGGAATTTTTTTTTCCCAAAATTTTATCTTCATAGTATTTTTGAAATAGCTCAGTTTAGCCACTTGCTGTTTGTTGTTCTTGTGGAGGTTTGCCTTTTCCTGTGATGCTGGAAGTTATGCCATCGGTATTTCATTTACCAACAGGTTTACCCATGGTGGGTAGTTTTCAACAGAGCTTCCAGACTAAGACAGGCTAAAAGAAAGGATAATCTACTTCTCAAAATCAGCCAATGAAAACCCTGTGGATTACAAAGAATATTGTTTGATACAGTGCTGGAAGGTCCCCTAGTTTGGAAGGAACTCACAATACACAGTGGCCACAACAGTGGACTTGAGCATACCAATGAGGGCGATGACTTCTTCTGTTGTACTTGGGGCCATATTGAGTCAGAACCAACTCAATACCAGGAAAAAAAAAAAAAAGCAGCAGCCATGGATTAATAATGCTTTTTCCTTGTTGATCTAAGAAAAGAGGTTTAATAGTCTAAAATTTTTACCATTTTTAACAGTTTCCCTTTGACCAATTTCCACCTTTCTCTCATTCTTTTTTTTTTTTTTTTTTTTAGGAGCTCTGGTGGCATAATGCCTAAGGCATTTGACTGCTAACCAGAAGGCTGGCGGTTCAAACCCACCAGCCACTCCTCAGAAGGA
>NW_006921792.1:2209747-2216279 GCF_000298275.1 Orycteropus afer afer | reverse complement strand
TTTATGTTCAGAATCCATATTTCCTCATGGAAATTACTAATAGATGATTTTTTTAAATGTTAATCAGCCTCTACTAGTATTCTTCCTGTTAACAAGAATGGTCTGATAAATATGTTTTAGGAACAATCTTCTTGTTCCAACTTGGAAATCATGGTATTTTATTCTGCTTTCTACAAAGATACACTATGAACTTAATGATTGAGCAATTAATTGTGCTAAGACTTGACCAAGCCCCTTGCGTAATGACTTGATAGCACCATGTATACTTTCACAGTATGATACTTCACAGGAGTTACCCAAATGAATTGGAGGGATTTCCAATGGATGAGCAAAGCAATGTATTTGATGATATGATTCCATATTTTAAGGTATACAGATATATAGACATAGATATAGATATGTACTGTCCATAAAGTTATATAAATCTAGAGAAATCAAAGTATGGATACATTGTAGACTGTTACAAAGAGATGCTTGGTTTAATATTCCAGAATCAGCCAGTACTTGCATTTCTCATGGAAATGTATCTTAAATTGCATTGTATATTTATAGACTGTCTCCTCATTAGAATGTATGTTTCTTGTGAGAGAAATTGTGTTGGTTTTGACCATGCTTTATTTAATAGTATCAGTTGAATGAATTTAGTAAATGGAAATGGGAAGCCTTGCTCATATGATTGCTTTTATATGCACAGGTATGTTTTTTGCTTTCACCTGATGACAGACTTCACACATTTAGTGGTCCCTGTTTGGTTCTGGTTGTCAGTAATAGAATTATGATAAGTATATATAATGGCAAAAAAAAAAAAAAATAGAGAGTTGAGGCATACGTTGCATTTATTTCTGCAATATCTACCGTATTAGTTTTGTATTGCTGCTTTAACAAATCACCACACATTTAGTGACTTAAAGAAATACAAATTTATTATCCTACATTTCTGGAAGTCAGAAGTCCCAAATGGGTCTCATGAACTAAAATCAAGGTGTAGGCAGAAACTGTGTTCCTTCTGGAAGCTCTAAGTGGGAAACCATCTCCTAATCATTTCCAGCTTCTAGAGACCACCTACGTTTCTTGGGTCATGGCCCCATCAAGCATTTTCAAATCACATCATACCAATTTATGCTTCTGTCATATTTCTTCGACTTCTAACCCTGTTGCCTCTTATAAAGACTCTTGTTATATTGGGTCCATCTGGATCATCCAAGGTAATCCTCTCCATATCAAGATCCTTAATTTAATCATATTGCTATGATTGCTATTTAAGGAGACATTCACAGGTTCTAGATATTAAGATGTGGACATCTTGAGAAGGAGGGGGTCATTATTCTGTCTACCACAGTGTCTTAGTTATCTAGTGCTGCTGTAACAGAAATAACACAAGAAGATGGCTTTAACCAACAGAAATTTATTCTCTCACAGTTTAGGAGGCTAAAGTCTGTCTGAATATAGAATGCTGGTTCTGGGGGAAGTGTTTCTTGGTCCCAGGAGGATCCCAAGGCAGGGACTTTGGTTCTAAAAGACATGCTTTACCCCCAATTCTTCTTTCTTCCTGATAGCAAAAAAAAAAAAAAAAAAAACCTCATCAAGTCATAGTTACCCCTCCTTGGGTTTCCAAGGCAGTATCACTGAAGTAGATTGCCCAACCTTCTTTCCGAGGAGTGGCTGGTGGGTTTGAACCACCAAGCTTCTGGTTAGCAGTCACATGCCTTAGGCACTATGCCATAGTAGGTCCCCTCCTCTCTGCTCACTTCTTCTTTGATCTCTAGTAAGATAAAAGGTGTTGCAGGCCACAGTCCAAGGAAATTCCCCTTACATTGGATCAGGGCTGTGATAGGAATGAAGGGTATTACATCCCACACTAATCCTAATACCACTGATTGGCTTATCGCGTCAGATCGCATCCTGGGGATCATCACATAACTGTCACATTATATCATTATTGTTGTTGTTATGTGCCGTCGAGTCGGACCCGACTCATAGCGACCCCTCCTTGGGTTCCCGAGGCAGTATCACTACGGAAGTAGATTGCCCCATCTTCCTTCCGAGGAGTGGCTGATGGGTTTGAACCGCCAGCCTTCTGGTTAGCAGTCAAGTGTTTTAGCCACTATGCTACCAGAGCTCATTATATAATGGCCAAATCACTGAGAATCAAGGCCCAGCCAAATTGACACATACTTTTTGGGGACACAATTCAATCCATACACACAGCTATTTAGAAATCTGTATTCACTGTTTGTTCACTCTACGTTGCTGCTTCAGTGTAAAAGATCTGAAAATTTAGAGTCACCCAGCAGAGTTTGACCCGGAATTAGCAAAACTGGAAATTTATTTTTTGTCTCAGCCAAGAAATTCCCCCATATTATCTTTTAATAGTAGATGAGATTAGAGGGAACAACACTACATCTTTTTCAAGTATTTTAATATATTGCAATATGAGTTATGAACTGTGATTTTTCAAGTAATAAAACTGATTGCCATGTCACCTTCACCCTTCACTTCCAAACATGCTGGAATCTACTCAAGCTTGATAGGGCAGGCTCTTAGCCCAAGGATGTTGTCTTTATTCTGAACAGTTTTATAGCTTCTTTATTGGAATTGTCTTAAGAGACAGTTCACCAAACACACAGGAAAACACAGCTCGTTATTTTAAGGTCACAAGGTACTTTGCCTACTCTGTCTTCTTCCCTTCCCCATTGTTTAATCCACTTAGCTTCATTCCCACTCCTTCCTCTGCTGATACTAGTGCCAGAGATCTTCAGGGTTGAGAGGAAGGCCTGAGGAGTCAGAGCATGGCTGGGAGGGGGCAGGAAGGGAATCACTCAGAGCTCAAAGGGCAGCAAAGTATGATATACATTCATCTGTGTGATCCAAACACTATTAAATAACAATATTTCATAACTAATTCATTTGAGTGTCAAAAGTTTTGTCCTTTAAATAAATCTATATTGCAAACTGTATACAAGTTAATCTAAACTTCTATTAGTTCCTAGTATAAATATTATTTGAAATATATAAAATACTCTGAGTCAAATAAACGTTTGGATATTCTTTTTTTGGCAGGGGAGGTGAATGTGTGTGTAGGGAAAGACTGAAATCAACTCTCCTTCACTTATCCTTCCCAAAGGAGGCCTCAGTTTAGGGGCTTTGCTTAGAATGGTTTTATAATCCAAAGCTTTCAACTTTAGTAATGAAACCATACTTTTTAGGTCCATGAATAAATGAAGAATACATTGCTGATTATGGCATCATATGAAATATTTATACCATACAGTATAAAACCAAAAACCAAGCCCATTGCCTTAGAGTCAATTCTGATTCATAGCAACTCTATAGGACAGAGTAGAACTGTCCCATAGGGCTTCCGAGGCTGTAAATCTTTATGCAAGCAGACTGCTACATCTTTCTCTTGTGGAGTAGATGATAGGTTCAGACTGCCAAACTTTTGGTTAGTGGCTGAGTGCTTAACCACTGTGCCACTAGGGTTCCTACCATATAATAGGGACTTCAACAACGTTTTTGAATACTCGATTATTCAACAACACAATTCACAAGCCCTGTAATAGTTTCAATTACTGAACTTAGAGAATATTTGGATAGTCAGTTTCTTTCAGAGTCCTCATCAGAATAAAGTATCCTAAATGTTCCTGTCAATTATATATATACATTTTCTTTTCTTTTCTTTACTGAACCAATTAAGGTTCATCGTCAACAAACTCCTAGGTTGTAATCTCACAGAAATTTCACACACATACCCTTATGGGAGATATCTTTTATTTAACAAAACTGCCATTTGGCTTCCACTAGTAACTCATCCCCTGGTTGTAATCAGAATAAAAACTCTAAATTCCAGATATATACTGTTCAGTATGTAGCCATTAGCCTCATGTGACTATTGAGCACTTGAAATATGTCTAGTCTGAAATGAGATAAGCTATACGTGTAAAATACATACCGGATTTCAAAGCTTTAGTATGAAAAAGAGAACGCAAAATACCTCACTGTTCTGGTTGCCTAGTGCCACTCTGACAAGAATATACCACCAATGGGGTGGCTGGAACAAACAGGAGTTTATTCCATTACCATTTGGAGACTTTAAGTCCAAGTTCAAAGTGCCAGGTTTAGAGGCTGGATGAAAGCCCCTCAATGTTGGTCTTCAGCTCTGTCTCTTGCTCCTGGCCCACTGAAGCTAGAGGCTTTTCTTCACTCAGACAGCTGCAGACTGACAAGTCTACGGTTAACAAGTAAAAAGGTACAGTCCCTATGTTACCAAACCACATGGCAGGCAACTAATTCAAGTCCATTGAAAGTTCCAAGGTCAGCAAAGCATGGCAGACTACTGAACAATCACATGGCTACATGCAGGGTTCAGGCATGCCATAAACTACAAACTATCCCCAAGGCTTGTCCGTATATACAGGAAGCAGACCACATCCCTAAGGCAGCTACTCAGCTGTTCACAGTAGATTCCACCATGGAGTTGATTACCAGTCTCACATGAGGAATACTATATCCAGCTGCCCAGCCACTCAACCAGGCCCAGCCAAATTAACACACAAACTGAACTACCACACTCACAATTTTTTTTAATGATTACATGTTGAAATGATATTTTGGATATAAGGAGTTAAAATATATTATTAAACCTAATTTCACATGTTTATTTTAGCTTTTTAAATGTAGGCACTCAAATTTTTTTTTTAATTTTTATTGTAATTTGGGTGAATGTTTACAAAGCAAATTCATTTTCCATACAGCAGTTCATACACATTTTGTTTCATGACATTGACTGCAATCTCCCACAATGTAACAGCTCTCTTCCCACTTCCTCCCCATACTTCACTTCTCCTCTGTCCCCTTCCCTCCTATAGATACCAGAAATTTTTTAGGTAAACATTTGGCTCACATTTGTTGCTCACATTTTATTTCTGTTGGACAAAAAAACAAACCCACTGTCATTGAGTCAATTCTGACTCATAGTGACACTTTAGGACAGCATAGAACTGTCCCATAGGATTTCCAAGGCTATAAATCTTTACCACCTCAGTTTTCTCACACAGACCAGCTGGTGGGTTCAAACCATTGGCTTTTGGTTAGCAGTTAAATGTTTTATCCACTACGTCACCAGAACTCATAGTGACGTTTTAGGACAGCACAGAACGGTCCCATAGGATTTCCAAGGCTGTAAATCTTAACCGCCTCAGCTTTTTCCCACAGACCAGCTGCTGCTGTTGTTGTTGTTATGTGCCGTCGAGTCAGACCTGACTCACAGCGAACCCTCCTTGGATTTCTGAGGCAGTATCACTATGGAAGTAGATTGCCCCATCTTCCTTCTGAGGAGTGGCTGGTGGATTTGAACCGTCATACTTCTGGTTAGCAGTCAAGTACCTTAGGCATTATGCTACCAGAGCTCCCCACAACTGGTGTATTCAAACCTTTGACCTTTTGGTTAGCAGCCAAATGCCTTAACCACTGTGCCACCAGAGATCCTTTCTATAACACAAGGCTATTCTAAATCACTGCGAGCTCTGGTGGCATAGTGCATAAGGCATTTGACTGCTAACTAGAAGGCTGGCGGTTCAAACACAGTCACTCCTCAGAAGGAAGGTTGGCCGATCAATCTACTTCTATAGGGATAACGCCTCGGAAACCCAAGGAGGAGTCGTTATGAGTTGGATCCAACTCGAGGGCAGCGAGGTTGGTTGGTTGGTTGGTATTCTAAATCACGAGGTAAAGATTTCCTCCTGCACAACAGATAGCTTCACCTCCGAACTGTTCAACCAACATTGGAGGCATGAAGACTGAGGTCAGGATTCAAACTCAAGACAGCTACAACAGTAGCCCAATATTAAATTTTTTCCCACTCTTAAAAAATAAAATTTAAGTATGGGAGTAATTCAATTCCATAGGAAACTTGGTGCTGCAGCAATTTGGTTTATATTTTCCTAGCTTTATCTAGAATCCAAATAACCTAAAACCTGATAGCCAAAATATTTTTCCAAATACCATACAAAGACAATTGATACTTAATGTGAGTTTGCAAGACTCCTAAGTACTTACTGAATTATCAAATATTAAATAAGTTTTGGTGCCATTTCCTTGGAGAGTGAATTTTATTGCATTCTAATATTTTTTAAAATTAGCCTTCATATAAATATTTTTGGTTACTCAGTTCATCAGAATATGCAGCAGACTAGAACAATTTGCTCCAATTATTCCAAATAAATGAAAATTTATCATGAGGTTTTTGTTAGATTCTATTATAAATTACATCCTTTCATACTGATTTTCTTAGCAAATATTTAATTTTTAGTAGTAGTATGCATTATCAAGTAATAAAACAAACAATAACTACTACACACACACACATATGTGTGTGTGTGTGTGTATAGTTCATCCTGAGAATCAACTATTATTTCATATCATAACATTTTGTTTTAAGCATAGGTACTGAAACAAGGCGGGCTTGTGCTTACTCACTGATCTGCACTGAACACTTTCCCTTGTTACCCTCCCGAGAGGGACCGGGTCTCCG
>NW_006921792.1:2198640-2206407 GCF_000298275.1 Orycteropus afer afer | reverse complement strand
GGATTGTGGGGCTGGTGTGGGATCGGGCAGTGTTTCGTTCTGCTGTGCATGGGGTCGCTATGAGTCGGAAACGACTCGACGGCACTTAACAACAACAACAACAACATTTCGGGAAACATGATTTTTATGTGTGATCTAGTCAAAGTATTGCAAAATAGCTGTGCTTGAATGAGTTGTACATTATGCATTAAAATATCTTTAATTCAAAATGTTTTTTAAATATTATCTGCTTAATCTCCATCTTTCTGTGATAGAATAGTTGTTTTCCCTATTTTCCAAATGTAGCACCACAGAGGTTTAAATGACTATCAACTGTGCAAGATGTATAGTTGCTCTAAGTCTATACTCAGACTAAGTTACCATGCCTTCCCTTTTATATTTCTTTGTATCCTTTCTTAGAGGAGCAGGAAACAGCGAGAGAGAGGGAGAGAGGGAGCCAGAGAGGGTGAAAGGGAGAAAGAGCATGCTCCGATGGTGTAGTGGATAAGGAGCTGCTAACCAGAAGGTCAGCGGTTCAAACCCACCAGCTGCTCCACAGAAGGAAGCTGGGGCAATCTACTTCCATAAAGGTTTACAGGCTTGGAAACCCAATGGGGGTCACTATGAGTTGGAATCGACTCAATGGCAGTGAGTTTTGTTTTGTTTTGTTTTGTTTTTTTTTGGTTATGGTAACTTTAACTTTTTGAGAAACTGCCAAACCGTTTTCCAGAGCAGCTCTCATATGCTTTTAATTTGGTTTAGTCTTTGAGAGTCTATGGTACCTCAAACTAATTCAGTTTAATAGCATTCACTGTTATAAGCCAGGTGGTCTGTTTAGCAGAAAGGATAGGAATGAGTAACATAGCAAGCCTGTCTTCAGGGAACTTACAACCTGGTGAAAGACCTCACAGTTTAGGAGAAATGAGTAAGGAAGTATTCCTTACTGCTACCTGCCTTATGTCCACCTGGTATATAACCTACAGAGGAAGATAATATTTGGGGCCTAACACTACTGAGGGAGCTCTGGTAGTGTAATGCCTAGGGCATTTGGCTGCTAACCGGAAGGCTGGCAGTTCAAACCCACCAGCCACTCTTCAGAAGGAAGATTGGGCAATCTACTTCCAAAGTGGTACCACCTCAGAAACCCAAGGAGAGGTTGCTGAGTCGGATACGACTTGATGGCAGTGAGTTTGGCTTTGGTTTTTTTAACACTACCGAGTGATGATAGCATGCTCAAGTGACCCTGGTCCTTTACATGTACTCTGTTAACTGTTACTAAAAGTTGTATCTAGTGACACTTTAAGGAGCCCTAATGGGAGCTCTGGTAGCATAGTGGCTAAGGCACTTGACTGCTAACCAGAAGGCTGGCGGTTCAAACCCACCAGCCACTCCTCGGAAGGAAGGTTGGGCAATCCTACTTCCATAGTGATACTGCCTCGGAAACCCAAGGAGGGGTCGCTATGAGTCAGGGCTGACTCGACGGCACATAACAACAACAACAACAATGGTGCAATGGTTAAGCACTTGGCTGCTAACTGAAAGGTTGGTGGTTTGAAGTCACCGGTCACTCCATGGGAGAAAAGACCTGGTGATCTGCTCCTATGAAGATTACAGACTAGGAAACTCAACAGGGAAGTTCTAATCTGTCCATTAGGGTCACTATGAGTTGGAATCAATTCAATGGCATACAACAGTGACACATTAGAAGCTTATGAGAAATAAGTGGTCATCATGTGATTTTCATTATATACTTATTTCAACCACAAAACCACTATCATAGTACAAAATCAGGCTGGCACATAGAGATCATTAAGATTATTTAAATCGCCAAGAGGAAAGAACTTATTTAATTTGGCATGCAAGAACTCCCTAAGCCTCTTTCAATAGTAGAAAAAGAAGAAATGCCTAGGGAAAAGAATCAAATGAAAATAATGTAAAAAAATCCAAGGGAAGAGAAAGCTTCAAGGAGGGAGCAGCTAATAATGTTAAATACTACAGAGAAATTATACAGGAATAAAATAAAAAGGGCTTATTAATTTTAGTAATTTAGAAATCGTTGGTGATGTTAATAAGAGCAATTTCAGCCACAGGTAAGCAGTGTGTGGAAAAGAGAACAAGATGGGAAGTAGATTAGTTTTTTAAGAACTCTGAATGTGAATGAATGGGAGAGAGAAAAGTGTTTCTCTGTTGAGAGGAAGAAATCAATGCAGCAAAGAGTAAAGCCATAGGAAAAAGAGAATAGATAAAAGGAAGGTTCCTAAGGAATCTGGAAAGATTATGATACGCACCAATAGAGGATTTCACATTGGACAAGTCAAGGACAACTATGCTTCTAAGAAATAGGCTTCTCAAAGGGTCGATGATGCCCTGACTGGGAAGAACAGAACTAAAGGAGGTGACTATGTACTTGTAGTGGTGATGAGAGAGAGTTAAAGAAATATAGTAAGCACTGTTTTATATATAGCAAGAAGCCCTGGTGGCATAGTGGTTAAGTGCTTGGCTGCTAACTGAAAGCATTCTGTGGGAGAAAGATGTGGAAGTCTGCTCCCAAAAAGATTTACAGCCTTGGAAACCCTTTGGGCAGTTCTTCTCTGTCCTATATGGTTGCTATGAGTTGGACTTGACTCGATGGCAGTGGGTTTGGTTTGGTTTATATAGTTGTTTTGGTTACTTCATTGCTGCTCTAACAGAAAATATCACAAATGGGTGACTTTAATATCAGGAGTTTATTCTCTTACAGTTTTGGAGGCCAGAGTCTGAGTTCCAAGTACCAAGCTCTAGAGGCTGGGTGAAAGCCTCCCGACCCTGGGCTTCAGCTCTGCCTCTTGCTCCCAGCCCACTGGAGCCAGTGGTGTCTTTTCACTCAAGTAGCTGCTAACTGCTGAGAATGGCAAACCCAAGGTCAACAAGTAAAATGGCACAGTCCCAAAAGTATCAGACCACATGGCAGGCTGTCAATGACAACTTGACTACATGAAGGATTCAAGTGTGCCAAAAGCTGCAGACCTTTCTCAGCACCTCTCCCTATATATTGGAAGCAGACCACATCTCTAAAGCAGCTACTCAGCTGCTCAGGGCAGATTTCACCATGGAGCTGATTGCCATTCTCATCATGGGGAATAACTGTATCCAGCTGCCCAGCCACACAAAACCAGGCCAAGTTGACACAACCTTAACTACCACATAGCACTTTATACATTAGAGCAATTTCACATACATTAGATACATGTGGATCTCCTAATAACCCTGGCAATTAGCTCAGGGAGACTGAATGGGTGACTTGTCTAAAGTCTTTCAGCTAATAAGCAGAGGTGCTTCTTCAGACTCAAAATCCCGTGCCTTTTCAGTCATGCTGCATTCCTCCATAATTATGTACAAGCCAAAGATGAGGCAAAGGAAAGAACCACGGGGACTGTGTGACTAGTTTGGGTAACAAGGAGCAGATCTCTTTCAGTAAGTGAGGAAAATCTTTGCAGAGATTACATTTCTGTAGCTGTTTCAATGAAGAAAGGTTAAAGAAATCTCTAATACATATGTGGTGGATGTTTTTATCAGGATAAATGAAACAGGGATAAAGTCAGAATATTAGAATATTAGATAAGGTCACTATGAGTTGGAACCGAGTCAACAGCACCAAACACCAAAAACAGTATCATGGACTAAAAGGTTATGCCCCAATTAAATAAACAAAATATTTAAGGACAGTAAGCCATCGCTGATAGGATGCATGCATCCTATTACTTGTGACTTACGGCTTCTTTAGATGCAAAACTCAATTCTTTCCATTAGTAATTTTTAAGGGGAAAAAAACCTTTCTGATGTAATGACCCTTAACAGAACATGACTTTCCATTTTAATTTGTACTTCACTGTCAAAATCTCAGGAATTTCTCCTTACTTGAGGTATACAATGTCTCAGTGCTAAATTTCCTCTCCAGTCTTCATTTGGAAAATGGCTTGTTTGTATTACAGTTTCTGAGGTTGTGGCCACACAATGTCAAAAGTTTAGCTTGGTATTTCAAATAATCAGTCTAATATCCTCTTTGTAAAACTCTTTTCATCAGTTCATACCACAATTCTTACTGAGAAGATAATTAAGAGATGGCTACAATGAGTCAGAATTGACTTGACAGCAAGTTTTGTGTTTTGGATGCTTATAGAGATTACTGTTGAGGGAGGGGGATATGGCATTGCTTAGTAGGGTCACACAGTCAGTAATTTAGGAATCAAAAGTCTGATAAATCAGTGCATGCAGTAGGCAAACCTAGTATTAGAAATGTAATCTATGTTCAATGAAGATATTCATCACAGAAGTTTTGAGGTGTTTTTTTTTCCCCCCCATTCCCCCTCCAAGCTTTACCCCACCCCCTCGGCTGAGTTGAAGACATAGAGATAACAGTGGTGAGCTTATCTTTTATTACCCAACACTCCCTTCAATTAGTTATCTCTTAAGAATTCTTGTGAACAGCTGTCGAGATCTAGTCGGCCATCTCAAGTGCGTCTTGTGGCTTAGGAAAAGGGAATAAGGCAACTGAACAGCTTCACCAGACCCTCTTCTCTGACTTTGACAACTCTGGCAGGAAAAGGAATTAAGCCAAAGAACAGCTTCAAGGGTAGAGGTCCCCCAGAGATTACGATCAGTTTGTAGTAAACGTCCATCTGGCTTTCTGATAACCACAATGAGCAAAGGACGGGAGCTCCGGTAGCATTATGAGGGCTAGAGCTACAATGCGCTGTAGGGATGCAGGCTTCATCCATCCATCTAGTTGTTTGGCACTTTTGTTATTTCCTCCCAAGGGATGCTTGCTTTTCTCTGTAGACTGCATGGGAAGTTAGAGAAGCTGGAAAAGCAATTTTCTTTTCCTCTCCTTCTTAACCATTTCCCCCAATCCTGAGACACAAGGTCCCTGCTTTGTCCTTGGCAGTGAGGGATAGTGGTGGGGCTGGTCACCCACTAAGACAGCCTTGCCCCACCCCCCAAGTAAATGAAGGGAAAGTTCACTGTAAGAAGAAGTCAATTAAAGATTGAGAGGCTTTCTTTCTTTTTTTTTTTTTTAATGAACTGTATTTTCCTTTGATAAACAAAATCCAGGCTGAGCTTCTAAACTGGAACAGATACTTTCACCTTCATGTCAATCTGGACTTCATCTAACAGAGTGAGTTTATCTGTTGAAAATAGTAACACAGAAAATGAAATAATATCTCAGTTTGGTTACTTAGCTCAGCTATTGTCTTGTAATTTTAAATAGCTAACTTACTAACAGTTTTTTCTTGATTCTATGCCAAATATAATTTAACTAAGTCTGCCTTTCTTCTGTGGTATTACCGTATTTTTACCATAATAAAGAATGTGTTTTGTTTTTTTTTTAAAAAAAAAAAAAAAAGATTTGAAATAAAACAGAAATTAACAATTTTTAAAATCTCATTTTAGTTTTTCTGGTTCTCTTGTGAAAGGCTTTTCTAGTGCATCTAAGCCTGCTTTTAGACAGCAGACCAACTGAAGTCTTCTGACTCATGTTTCCTCCAGATGTTCTTGCTTGGACTCTTCAATGGGTGTTATTTTCCCTCCTGTGACACAGCTTCTTCTGTATGTGTAATCACTCCAATTTGTAGGATAGGAAAAATAAGCAAGAATAGCCTTGGTTACTGAATAGTTGTGGTAGATAAGGTTGTTGTCAACTTGGCAGTGAGGAATAGAGGTGGGGCAGCCAGTGGTAGTTATTCCCCATGATGAACTTGGTAATTATCTCCATGGTAGGACCTACCACAAGCAGTTGAGTAGCTGCTTTAGGCATGTGGTCTGCTTCCTGTACATAAGCAGCACCTTTGGGAAGGGTCTCTAGCTTATGGCACGCTTAAACCCTGCATGTAGCTGAGTCATTGTTCAGCAGCCTGCCATGCTCTGCCAATCTTGGAACTTTCAATGAACTTGAATCAATGGCCTGCCATGTTGTTTGGTAATATTGAGACTGTGCCTTTTTATTTGTCAACCTTGGGTTTCTCAGCCTCAGCAGCCAGCAGCTGTCTGAATGAAGAAAAGCCTCCAGCTTCAGTGGGCTGGGAGCAGGAGACAGAGATAAATCCCAAGGTTGAGGGTCTTTCCCAGCCCCTAGAGCTCAGCACTTTGAACTTGGATTTAAAGCCTCTAACTCTAAGAAGATAAACTCCTGTTTGTTAAAGACATCCCATTGGTGGTATAGTCTTGTCAGAGCAGCACTAGGGAACCAGAACAATAGTTTACTCCTGTCCAGGTTATTCATACTCTTCTTAAAATTATATAGTCAGGCTTTCAGGTCAGCAATTTATAATAAGAGAAGCTATTGAGGCAGCAAAGTATAATCTAAAATCCTTTCAAAATTAGCCTTAAGCATCAAGTTTTATTTTTTTTTTAATTACAAAACTGTAATGAATAAATATTTTTAAGAGTTTTAAAAATCAGATTTTGGTTTTATCTTTGAATGAAACACATCCTGTACATTCTTATTTAGAACACATAATGTTTCTAATTTTATAGTAATAGAAGCAGTTTGGTTTATTTAAATTAAACAAAAAAACAATGAGGTAGTGCATTGTCAACGTGGATCACACCAGTGCTGGTGCGAGCCTGGGAATGGAGCACTCCTTTTAACTTGAAAAGGTTAGCTGATTTATTTTCTAACACAGATTTCTTGGAACCAATTTAGTAAGCTATGCATACATTCTTTTCTTTCTTTTAATTTTTATTGTAATTTAAGTGAAAGTTTACAGAGTAAATTCAATTTCCTTTCCATACAGCAATTCATACACATTTCATGACATTTACTACAATTTCCCATAATGTAACAGCTCTTTTTCCATTTCCTCCCTGTAGTTACCTCTTCCCTGTGTCCTTCTTTGCTATGTATTCCTGCCCCCTGAGCTATCTCCCTGTGCAAATACTGCTGCTATAGGAAGTTTCCAAGGAAGTTAAAACTTCCTCCTGAGTAGGTAACAAAAGTACAAAAAACTTCCCAGGAGGCGTAGGCAGAGATATGAACATTTATTCAGAATAGAAACAGAGAATCAGGAGAGAATGGATTTAAAAGATAAAGAAAGCAGGCTTACAAATGTTGCTAGCAATTCAGCGTCCAGGGGTGGTAGGCCAGAATGGACCCAAGATGACCCCAACACCCTACTTTGTGGAGATACTTGTACTTGAGTTTGAAGAACTGGGGATGGAGGGTACATGGCTAGGAATGGAGGGCTCTATGTCTGGCTTCAGACTTGGTGGCACCAGGCCCTGTTCGGGAGGGGGCCCCACGTGGTGCCCTATGACCACCATCTGGGTGTGCTTTGATAAGACATTGCCATTAGCAAGCTTTATGCCTTAACACTATTCTAAGGATGGGTTAATGTTACACACAAGGTGGTGGTTAATACCTGACAGGGAGAAGCAGAATACATTAAAAAGAGAGAGAAAAGTGGCTTGTAGTTCTTACAAGTATGGCTAAACAAGATGGAATCTGAGAACCATTTTGGGGGGCTGCAGTTACTGACCATACCACTGCCCTTCTGATCTCCCATGATTGATTATTCTAAGGAGTATACTTATCTGGTGTAAATGTTTACCTTATATGCTGCAGTGTAGTAAATTACTTTGTGTGGCTTTTCTACCCATAAGTCTTTGTAAACTCCAAAGTGGAATTTGCTATGAGCAACTGAGGAGCTCCTGATTGCTGAAGGTGTCCACCTGGAGTATTTCTGTTGGGAGTGGCACAAAACAATGTTCTGGGAGGTGCCCACTCTCTCTCAGGTGCTTAGAGTTCTGATG